>NW_025953345.1:0-200795 GCF_018812025.1 Megalobrama amblycephala
AAAAGAAATAGTATATATGCATGTACTTTGAGTGAGGTGTGTTTGAATATGTATATGTGCATGTGTGTCTACAAGAGTTTGGTAGAAGGTAGAAACGTGAATACAGAATGTCGTAACTTTAGAGACGGTCCCTAAATTTGCGAATATCATAATCAAACGTTCAGCGTCAAATCAACTTTATGCCAGTATCTGCTTTCTTGAAGCCTATATAGTCTAACCTACATCACAAATGAGGTGCGAGTTTGGTCTTTTATATCACTGTACGAGTCCATTAAGCTGTGTTAAGAGTTTATATGTCCTGATAGCAGCTATGACGGATGAGGGAAGCCCTAGTATTACAACACAGCGCTGCGATACAAAGTTAAGGAAACTAAACAACAGAGAGAAATATATGTCTATCTCAGATTTAACGTTTGATCTATACACCAGCATCGGGCAATAACGTTATCTTGTTCACTGTAGAGAAAGCTGTAGCTACACAGGGAAAGTAAGCGTA
Organism: Megalobrama amblycephala; assembly: GCF_018812025.1. NCBI lineage: Eukaryota > Metazoa > Chordata > Actinopteri > Cypriniformes > Xenocyprididae > Megalobrama > Megalobrama amblycephala. The sequence continues at coordinate 497 of NW_025953345.1, forward strand.
AAGACACTGAATTAAACATAAATGCAGCTTTTGTGTCTTTATCAGCTTTTCTGCATTTATACTGGCCCTGATAATCATCACACATTCACTTACCGCTTGCTCTAATTCTGTAAATCCGTTTTTATGAATGAATGACTTACTAGCGTTGCTTTGGTCTTCCTAAACAGCCGCTAGCGGCACCTGCTGGTGAAGAAGACTAACAGCAGATAGAGATGATGCATCGGCACTCTACTGCTCTTCCTGCAGTTCCCGGATGTGAAATGTTGAATTTTCTGCCGAATTTGAGCCACTGAATTTGTGGAAGCGAATTTGTAAAGTGAAATAAAATGGACTGAAAATTGCTAGTCGAATTTTATAGGTTGTATTTTTAAACAGAATAAATATCTTGGAAGTGAAATTTGAAATCTGAATATGAATTATTTAATTTTTAATAATGAAAATGTGTGTGAAATATTTTTAATTGAAATATTCACAGCTTAAATATACGACTGTGTTGAATTTCATCCCATAAAAATGCAAGCCTTAAAAATACAGTGCATCTAAATGCAAGTACAGCTAATGTAATGCATATTTTTTTTCAGTTAGAGCAATTCAACAAGCTTTTTATTTCAAAAACATTTGCCATTAATTTACTCCCATAAATCAGCAAGTACATATACTTCAATTCACCCACTCGACCAACAAAAAGAATCAAAATGTTTTTTGAGACTCCATCCTATCTTACATTTTTTCATTCTGATTGCCATTGCTCATTGTTTCAGTATGTGTTAAGTTCAAAATCTTCAACGCTAGTTCACATACTGTGTTTGAACTCTAGCTCATAATACTGTATGGTTAAAATATGTTTTTTGTTGTTGTTGTTGCTTCCGTCCTGGTGCCCATTGTAGTGGACATGAATAAATCTAATATATTGTACATTTATTTTATTTATTTTTTTACAGTTAAAGAGAATCTGAAAAGCACAAAAAACTGGCTATATATATATATATATATATATATATATATATATATATATATATATATATATATATATATATATAACAAAAGTAAAGTGTTAGTATAAAAATACTCCAAGCACGTTTTCCAAAAATATAAAGAAGTTCTTTTAAAGTTTCACTTTCTCATTTTGCACAATGGGTCGATAGAACTACAAAATGCATTTTAAATTCATGATTTAATAATTGTATGTAATGTTATAATTCTATATGTTTATGTTTGTAAATGCTGCATGACTGTGACGTGTTTTAATGCGCGTGCGCGTTGAACGTTCGAATCGCTTTCAAATGCTGTAGCGGATCTGAGTTGCCATGGAAACGGGGAAACGTCAAGCAGCAAGCCTCCGTCTCGCTGTTGTTTTCACTGATTTTAGGTAAGTTTAGTCCACAAAATCACACACATAATATATAAAACTGTTCCTGACACTTTTCTTAAGTGTAACTGACACACTTCTGTTAAATATTTACTTAAAAGAAATGATTTAGTGTCTTTGAAAAAGTCCGTTAGCATCTCAACCGTTTTCAGAAGCGGTTGGCTAACTCTATATTTTGAGCCCTTGTTTAATGAAAGTTTGGGCTTTTAATCTCATCTTTATGTGTAGATGAGATGTTTTGATAGCTTTGTTAACGTTTTGCTGGCATATTATCAATGAATGATGGTAAACTTATTTATTTAACCTAAAAGTATGCGCTGGCTGTACCGTTAATCGGTGACGTCACTTACATGAGCGCGAATATTAGCTGAAACTATTTCAAACACGGTTTGATCTCTAATGGTAAACAAATATTGATAAAAAATGTTCTGTAATTTCAGGGAGGACAGAAAACCCCCTCCAACAAAGGGTAAATTCCAAAGTTTGCAGCATTTCTGGAGGAAACACAGGTGAACTGAGAAAGCTCATTAAATAATTTAATATGCATTTATTTCACAATATATTTTACCTATATCACCATGCATCTGCAGTTTTCTTTTGTAAAATTATTTTTAATGCATTAGTTAAGAAGGCTTTGACATCCAAACGTAAGTGACACTGTATGTACAATAGTGAATTCTAATACTAAAAATATAAATTCTGTTAACTTAAGAAATTATTTTTTAATATTATGTATTTTATTCTTTCCACCTCTGCTCTAGCTTGGTTCCTTGTAATAAACCTGTAATAATTGTGGTTGGCTCTGTGACAAATTGCATGTTATGTTCCTAGATCCTTCCATGAGGATGGCCTCCTGCACCCCAGCAGAGCTGAGCGACCTCCTGTCAAAGGCCATGAACCAGATGACTATTGTAAGCAAAACCTCAATCATTCACTACACTACTGTTGAAAAGTTGTGGGTCTGTAAGATTTTTACATGTCTTTGAAAGAAGTCTCACATTTTAAAATCATTAACCCCAGGTTGTTTCAGTGAGGTTGTTCTTGAAAGGCCTGTAGGCTAAATAATCAGCTAAAAGAGGTAACATACGTGACAAGTATAATGTTATAATGCTTGTAGTTATAATCATTTATTTAACTATTATGATAACAGGATATCATGGTCATTAATCTATTTTATTTTATTTCTCTCTATTTGTAGTTATGTTTGCCAGTGACAGACGCCATACTGTTCCACTCAAAGGTATTTATTTATTTGTATACGTGCATGCATTTTTTAATGATATATTCTTAAATATTTTTACTTATAAATGCTGATTGTGGTCCAGGGGGTCGACAACTTTAGGCAAGTAAGTTATTTTCGACAGAAATCTGGGCAGCTTACTCATTGCTCATACTCTTAGCCTCTAATGTGTTTGAATTTATATCATCAATGCAATATTAGGGGGTAAAGATATCATTACAGTTCTTACAGTTATGGCTGTACTATGCTCTTGTTACCAGATGAGATGTAATCTCTAGCGTTTGGAGCTGTGATTCTTCAGGACAAGATGCCATTCACACTTGATACATGAAGATGGTGAGTTTCACAATAGCTGCACAGTCACAAATCAAGAGACTGACTCAAGCTTTCATCCTTATGAACTCACCCATATGTAGGGATGGGTACCGAAACATGGTATTAAACAGGCCCCGGGGCTAAATTCTGAAAGACCAGAGTATCGATAAGCTTGAACAATATTGGTTCTGCCGTCGGTACTGGAGAAATTACACGCACTATTCATTATTGCTATATAGATGTTAGGGCTGGGGGGAAAAAAATCGATTCACCTATCGCAATTTGTTTATGATTTAAAAAAACAAAAACATTTTTATTCCAGAATCAATACTTGCCTATAGACGAGGTGGACAGAAGTTACCCACTCTTGTGTCGTTATCAATGCTTGTCACGTGACGTAAACCAGTCCTGCTGTTAACGAGCAGAATTACTGAAGGAAAGAAACAACATCAGAAAAAGTGAAAAACTTCCAGCCACAGCCTTAGATGAAATCAACCAAGGATAAAAAAAAGACCTTAAAGCAGTGGTCTCAAACTGCCGGCCCGCAGGCCATTTACGGCCCGCAACTGATCTCAAAAATAAAACATAATCCGGCCCGCTAAATTATTATTATTATTATTATTATTATTATTATTATCTAGTACCTCTCTGATATGCAAAGAAAAAGTCGCCGTTCTAGGGGCATTCACATATCGCGTCACATTAAGCGGCCGCGCCGCATTCTTCTTTCCAATGCGCTTTCGCTCCAGTGGCATCTGTCGTTGCTATGCAACCATGAACCGCGCTCTCAACCGCGTCGCTTCTATTATGAGCGCGCTTGCCTAAATTACAGTAAAAGCACTCGACTTTAAGTCACGAGCGTCGATTTAAACCACCGAAACGCGTCCGATGCAACCATTAAACGTTACCGATGCTCAAACGGCATCTTGGGCAAATGTGTCTCAGCTGTGTGAGCACAAGCTCTGCCAGGTGTCTGTCAAGAAACAGAGGAGTGTACAAATGCATTCAGGGATTGTATTTGTTCAGTACAGTGTTGTTCAGTGCAAGATTTTAATGTTATTTAAGCTAACATAAAGTAAGTGAAAATACTTCCACTAAATGTTAAAAACTAATAAAGTATGTAACAATGAGAGATTTTTATTTTTTGGCAAAATAAAGTTGATATATATATAGCTCCAGTTTTTTTGTTTATTTCTGACCCCTCCACGCCACAAGTGTTGCTGGTTTTGTTCCTAAATTACTATTTTTTTTTTTTTTATTCCATGCACCTTGTTGGATGTGAGAAGTTGCACCAGACTATTGCAATTAATAGTATTATATTAGTAGTATTATATTAGTAATAGTATTATATAATTATATTACACTCTGTAACAATGAGAGAGACACTGCTGTTTACATTTAGTATGGTAAATAAAATATTTATAGTATAATATGTTAGTAGGCCTAATGAAATAGGAAGTAAATGAGAAATATTGCAAAGGAAAGTAAATTTTCTGAAATGTTGCGCTTTCTTGCACTTGAATGTTAATATGGCCCTCCTATGAGGTGTCAATCACAGAAACGGCCCTCCGCCAATTTGAGTTTGAGACCCCTGCCTTAAAGGGTTAGTTCACCCAAAAATGAAAATTATCTCATGATTTACTCACCCTCAAGCCATCCTAGATGTATATGACTTTCTTCTTTTAGACAAACACAATCGGAGATATATTTAAAAATGTCCTGCACTACAAAAAATGATTTTCTTATTTAATATTTTCGTATTGTTTATATTCCAAATATCTAGAAATTGTTAAATCAAAATGCTTTTTCTAGATAATTAAAATTACATAAAATATTTCTTGTTTTCTGGGGGGGGGGTAAGAAAAATCTTGTTTCTGTTTGAAATCCCAAGATGAAATTCAAAAATCTAAAATCTGTTACAGTTGCCGATGGATATTGCCGCACATATTGTGGGCAGCCTATAAATGATACACGGGGCAACTTTTTGAGCAATGTTGCTGTCAACGGGCAACCTGATGAGACACAGGGCAACAGACAGTTGGCAGCAACTAATCAGAGAGGAGCAAATCTATTGCCAACTCAATAAATACTTTATTATAAACACTTGTTAGGCACTTTATTTCAACTTTTCAAATATTTTCTTCATTTTTATTAAAAATAAATGCCTTTCCGATCTGATTTGTGACAGGAAAAGGGAGAAGAGCGAGTTCGGCAAAAGGCGGATTCGAACCCGCGTCGATCGCATCAAAAGCTATTCAAATGTCAAACGCCCTGCAGCCTATGCTACTACAGCCGTTAAACAGACGCGTCTTTTTAGTATTTAACTGAAATCATTCAATGGCTTCATTACAGCATTACGTTACTTTCGGACAGTTGTTGGTATTTTAAGCAATATATGAGGTAAATTCCCTGTTTTGGGTTGACGCATGACAACTTAATAGCGTAAAAAGATAAAAGTTCACACTCCTTTTCTCCGCTCCACTGCCGCTGAGAGGCCGCCATCTTGTTTGAATTTTTTCTGAAATCTCCGAACCGGTCACGTGATCGGCTGCTAACATTCTGATTGGAGGATCTCAAAAAATTGCCCACGACCGATCTAACGTATCCAGATATATATTTGTTGCTCATTCTCAGTGGGAAAGTGCCCAAGCAACGTTGCTCAAAAGTTGCCCCGTGTATCATCACCTTAACACATCTCGATTGAGACAGACTGCTTCAAAGCTCATATGTGCTGTGATGCACGGGATATCTGTGATCACATAAACAGTAACATCTTCTCAGCATGTTTAATAATAGAACCTGTTATAATCTGTAATTTTGTCTACACTGGATGAGGAGTGACGCAACACAACAAATTCCTGACAGTAAGCTGGTTTCCCATTCTATTTTTGACGTAGACCAAGTACTTTGCAACAGTCGGTCAGCTTTTAGCTGTTGAGGCGCGACACAAAAAAAGTCATGTCTGGTGTAGACACGGTGTTAGTTGTTGTTTAGAGTTGTTTAATCCTCCTCTGCTGAGATCTTGAGAGATTTAATGTCTTTTATCTTCAGTTGATTTCATTTATAAAGCAATGTTAATTATGTTCTTAATTTGTATATAATAAAAAGAACCGATAAGAATACCGTTGAAGTACCCGATCAATAATTAACAGTAGCAATACCGTTAGAACTATAACGATACCTATCCCTACCCATATGACATAACTGACATAATTTCTATGAGTCACATGAAATAACTTCTTAAGGCTGTCCTAACCTAATGTAGCTCTACCCAACCACTGCATGGAGGCTGAAAGATGGCTTCCTGAAGATGAAAGGACAATATGGACTTGAGGAGGGGAAATACTTTATATGATATGTGAGGATTAGGAGGGGTGTTTTATTCCAACTCTAGTCTTCATACAACATGTGTTTGTCAGGATGGTTGTTATTTTGTAAGATTAGGGAGAGACTGTACCTCTCATTTGTGTGTCTTGTGTACTATAATTTTAGAACAGGAGCTTGTACTCCTTTGATTTGATTGAAAAGTTTCAGATGGAGCTGTTTTTTACTTTCTGTTCCCATTATGTTCATTTACATGCAGACAGCTCATGGTGAAATTTTTCTAGCATTTATATATACTACTACTATTACTACTATTAATATTGTTCATATTATTAAACAAAATTAACAAGATCTTTTAAAAACATAATATAATGACTTTATTATAAAAGGACCCACTATGAAAACACAGTTTTACAGTGTTATTCGTGTCTTTCCTTTTACTTTACAGCACATCACTGACAGGCTTTCCTGTGTAACACTGATTCAAGTTTTCCACCATTGTATTTATCCAAATGAGGTTTGTAAATGCATGGATGTTTCATATTTTGCATTAATTATATCTCTTATATGAAAATTACAATGTAAAAGAAGACGTGACAAGGTCATTGGTCTTCTCACAAAATGCCACGTTAGAGGAATATTCAGAGGGGCGAGTTGAAATAATTTATTTTGGGCATTATCATGCCCACTAAAACTAAACCTGGAATGATAATTTGTGTTACCAGATGAGATACTTTGTAATGGGTATGTATGATGTATGATTTTGATCTGTACTATTTCTATTGCAGGTTCTCAGGGATCCCCAGTTGAAGGCATCAGGACATCAGATGTTGGCCTGGACAGATGTACCAACAGTACACCACAAAGACCTCTGCTTTTAAATGGATGGCTGATTACTACCATGTTCTGTGAGGGTATTACTATAGCAAAACTGAGCACCTGTGACAGTGGGATTTCTAATTTTAAAGAATAGTCATACATCAGTAAATTATTTTTTTATTTTTTTATTTAAATATTTGAAAGGATTTTTAAAAGTTGCAAACTTTTTTCTCCAGTTACAAAAACAGCTACACCTTTTCAAATTCTTCATTGGGGGTGCACAAATCCTATTTCACAAATTAAGAAATTCATATGCTCACATTTAAGCCGTGTTCTTCAGACACTGTAACAGTCCTGATATGATGTCGCACTTTGCAGTATCTTTTTTATTAACATGAATTCAAATTTTAACAAATATATTCAAAATGTAAAGATATACAATCTGACAATCTGATCTTGTCATTATTAATCAATCAGTAATCAACACTGCACCACCCCGAAATTACATGCACTGTAGAAGTATGGTTTTGGCGAGAAATGAACAGTAGCTAAATATTTATTATAAATGCTACTATTTGACATTCAGTATTTTAGTCTATATTAAAGGGATACAAGTCTCTTTTATGTATGATGTTTTTTTTATTACAAACTGTTTTTGTTTGTTTGTTTGTTTGTTTGTTTTTAGCTAGCACTTAATATTTCTTTAATGTTACCACATGAGAATAGCCAAACAGTGTAGGTGATTCACAAAATCATACACCAAGAAATGTGCATGATTGGCCAAAGTTTTACTGATCTACAAAAAAATTTAGCCTTATGAATTTCTTAATTTGTGATTTGTAGAATAGGTTTAGTGCACCTGCAATGAAAAAAATTAAAGGCAGCGGCTATTTGCACTAAGTGACAATAGCACATTTTCTTACACTAGGTGAAAATAGTGATAGATTCTATTTACACCATGTAAAGTATCAATTCTTTGCAATAAGAGTAAATAGATGCTATCTATAGGCCTACTTAATATTGGCAGATACTATTTGCACCTCAGTATTTTTGTACATTAACAGGATGCAATAATATAGAGTGTAAATGATTGTATTTATTAAAATGATTAAATGGATGCTGCCTTATTGGTAGAATAAAACCCTCCCTACACCTTCTCCTAACCCTACCCAATAAACATTTTTAATATTATTAAACACTCGTTCAGTTTAGTTCCGCTTTTAGAACATTATTTTCATTTTTATTGAAAAAAATAAATGTGAGCTTAGCAAAAGGCAGATTTGAACCTGCATCAAAAGCCAGAACTCCCTACTCGCTACTGCTGTGTCACTGAAGACGTTGCCTTCTGTGCTTCTTTTTTAAAACTTGAGTGGCCCAAAAGCTAGTGTAAATAGCATTTGCCAACAAGGGACGCTATTTGCACTATACACTCAATAGACACTCTGAAATTTAAAAGCTGTAACTGTTGTGTTGTGTTTTTGAGAGAGAAAGGAACTAAGTTTTCAACTCCTAAAACATTTTGATGACTTCACTGAAATATTGTCTACTCCTTCCACTGTCAGTTGCTCAGTTTCACTACAATAATGCTAGATATAATACAGCATGTGCATAATTGAGTCGCTATTCTAACAGCTGGGGGCTATAGACTTATATTAAATGAGCAATATTATAATAAATATGCACATTGCTTTCTGTATTCACAGTTTTATTTTTACGCTGCTAGAGAACCACCTGCACTGCAAATTTTCAGGAGTGACATTCGCATTTATCCAATTACAGGAGTGAATCCGTTAAATCATTGGGGTACTTCATGAATTGACACTGGTTTACATTTAGATAAAGATGAAATATTTTAATTTTGATATAAATGTCAATAATAATTATGAAATAAATTTAAATATTCATAAACCTTGAAATTAAAAAAGTAATTAAAAATATATATTTTATTGTCCATTGTATTGAAATTGTGGGTTACATCTTTGTCACCCTTTTCGCCCCTGATGAGTTTACATTCCTGTTACAAGAGCAAGGAACTTACATTTTAATTGCAAAGGAAAACCAATTCATCTGCTATATTCTTCTGTCCTCCATTTTCAAGGGTAAGATTTCTTTATAAATCATCTAGTGACCCATATGTCTTTATTTTTGTTGAACACAAAAGGAGAGAGTCGTAAAGTCTCAGTCACAGTTAGAAAAGAAGCAGTGATAGTGAATTCTGACTCAGGCTGTCAGTCTCTTGATGTTCTGCCTTACATCTCCTTTTGTGCTCCAATAAAAATAACACATTTGGTACAAAAGAACATGACCAGTTTTATACTTGAGTAAATATTGCTTTTAATTTGTAGCTTGAGACTATTTATAATAGCTAATAATTAACTTGTATACCTCTTTGTGTGTATTTGAGTGTAAATGCCTTTTCTATGTTAGTCTTGTATAGAAGATTTGTATGCTCTAACGATGTAGGCTATTTGTACCTGTATTTTGTAAATATTAAAACAATGTTAACTGAATGTGATGTGTGATTATTTTGTAAACAGGCTTATCTTTTAGTATTAAGTGTTTAGATTTTTAAAATTAAGTAGAAAATGTGTTAATTGTATAGAGTTATTTCACCCAAATGAAATCAACATCAACGTTGGGTAAGCAAACCAGTTAGATCGATTTCATGTTGAATTCGTGTTGATCTACAACGTCGTTTCACTCAACTGAAATCAACATCGTTTCGACGTTAGGTATGCGAACCAATTAGATCGATTTTATGTTGAATATGTATTGATTCTACAACGTCGTTTCAACCATCCGAAAATCAACATCGTTTCAACGTTCGGTAAGCAAACCAATTGCGTCGATTTTCCGTTAGATTTGAATGGAGTGTCTGACGTTGATTCAACATTACCCCGATGAGCAAACTGATGCCGGATCAACGTCGGAGATCAACATCGTTTCGATGTCACGAGAAACGTCGTTTCTACGTTGATTCTATGTCAGTTTGCTATCTGGGTATTCACTCATGTACGTTACATTCCTGTCAAATGCATCGTTCAATGTTTAATAATACTATGAAGAAAATGCACTGATTCAACATACCATAAATTAACTCGTTGGACAGGACAAAGGGATGTGGAAAACCGCCAAATTGCAACGCTATCATTGGAGGACGTTATCAAGAAGGCGTTCTGGCCTGTTGTCCTTAAAATACCATGACACACGTCTTTTCGATGCACAAGTTTTCTGCACGAGTTCCTGCCGTCAAGACGGACTCTCTTCTTTATTTTCCGGTCATATTACAACAGTTAAACCTTCGTTTGAAACTTCGCCGAAACAACCTCCGGAAGAAGAAACAACAATCAAACCGAGCGCTCCGAAACTCTAAGCACCCAACGAACCTATGCAAGTATAACGTTTTACGATTTTAAATGCTGAGTTTCCTTGCTGGCTCTTAAAGGTGAACTGTTGCAATTTGCCCTGCTTTGATTATCTCTTTCGTTTCTGCCTTTACTTTCACTTGTATGTATCTGTATCTACTTGTGTACATTTATCCGTATAACCTACCGTTCTGTATATTAAACATATCATATCCACGCTTTTATTCACTTGCTCCTTCAACCACAACCGAGTCACTTTAACGTTCTGATTCTAATATCCTTGCTTTACGTTTGGATGCTATTCTAGAAATTGATCCTTGTGGCCACAGGGTAATATTTCTGTCGTATAGTCTGTGAACTTATCGGTGTGCTGGACGGACCGGTAGTTCTCTACATAATTATTAAAACAGATCTAACCATATATGTGATTGATTATAATTCGTTGTAGTTAATTCACCATATATGGTTAATTCCCCCTTGGGTCGGTATGTGCATAATAATAATTCATAAAACCTTATGAATTATTATATTCATATTCCACCCATAAATTTAATAACTGTGCAAATCGTCACACTGGTATGTTACTCATTTCGTTCCCTTCTAACAAATTTGTCCATTTTGATCCCCAAATTTACAAAAATAATGGCTACTATTGGAAATCTGCCAATTGCGCGCGCTTAAGTGTTCGTTAACTGAGTATTCATATCTAAGTAGGTCTGCGCATGTCTGAAAATAATATATGGTCACCAAAATTATTTGACAAAAAACATAATTCAAACTTATATTCAGTTGATCAATTTTTATTTTTGTTTTTAAATTAAATTAATTGTAAAACTGGAATTTTTTTAAGTGTGGGCAGCATTTGCATTTGTGACAGGCTGCAGGTTGAGAACCACTGGATTAGTCTCATGTTTTTCTCTTTTCCAGTTTCTATGGTCAAATGATCCATAAATATGCAAGCATCAAAGAGGAGGAGGTCCTGAAGGAACGTTAGGGGGTGGAGCGGAGGTTTAAGCCATGGGTCATCCACATTGGGAACGGAAACAACACCACCCTGTCAAATTTATATATATAAAAAACTCCAGGAGCAAGAAGTAGCACCCAAAACACTAAATCCACAGGTGACTATCCCAACCACAGCTTGGCCAAGATAGAAAGCTGGGTGATTAAGGTTCAGTTAAAGCGGTCCACCAGTCCATTGCTATGGGGTTTAGGGCAGGCCCTCTTGATCCCCAACCATTTACTGACCTCCTCAAACACCTTTGCTTTTCTGGGGCCCTGAATTTGCAGCGCATCTCCACTAGCTTGCCATCTGCTACACTCAGTTGGGTATTTGACACACTTATCGCTTAGGATGGGGAAAATTAAAGTTGCCTCTGCCTGACAGCAATACCTCGCAACCAGTCCCAGTGCCATCAAGACAAGTGTCATGAGTTTGAATCCTACTCTTGCTCTGTTTAACTGATAAAGCCACGTTACTCTGCATGTGCAATGATATAAAAACACACATATGCTGCTTACACCATTTTAAAACTAATTGTTCTCTCCATTATCAAACAACATCTACAAAACTTTAAATTCCGCAAACTATATATAAACATTTGTATTGTTGATTTAATGCGGAGTTCAAAGCTAAACACTGGAAAAATGAATGGGAAAAATATTTCCGGATCCAACACTGCTGAAAAAGTTGGCAGTTACGGTTGAGTTGTTGGGGACTCTTATATAATGCTGCTAAGGAAACCCATACTTCAAGTCATTTTTTTTTTTTTAAGGGTTGTTATTCAGAATATGGCACAGGTAGTTCTCAAATCCTGTCTTGAATGCATTTTGGTATGTTTTCTACTAATTGTACTGCATGCATTGATATTGATAAATTACAGAAGCAATTGATCCTGCAGATATTTGCAGACATTCTTGTAATAGAAACAATTAGGTAACAGGAGGGGTGAAGGAGAGACAAAAGGAGAGTGTATTGACAAACTGGAAGCCTGGACTCAAATATAGTGTCGTCTTCCATTTTATTGTCCCTCCTATGAATACAGAGTACATCGGCCATCACACTTTGAGGTCTTGCTATTTCACATACATAAGCTGGTTCCAACTTTTCTTTTGCAGCACACTGTTGTCCCACCCTGAATTAGACATTTTTCAGAAAATACAAGCAGTAGTGCCATCATAGTAATAATTAAAAATAAAAACACAGCAAAGATCACAGAAGGAATAAAAATAAAACAAATGGTACTGATGCAAATAGACCACGTGCTTAGTAGCTATATTTCAAACATCACCATAAATCTAAGTGCAAGATATGTCAACAACCTTAGCTAAAGAAAACTCACTAAAAAGTCAATAAAACTTCATGTTAAGAACATGACTTGCTGAAACTTACCATCCAAGCTCAGGAAAATAAAATTATGGCAGATGAATTTTTAAAACAGGTTATCTTTCTCTCATACACACACACAAATCACTTTTGTATTACAGATCTGAAAGTGGTCCTAAATGGATGAACTTGTATGATTTAAGGACCAGCCTGGATCTACGTTGAACCCTGGGTGATTTAACAAGATGAGGAAGAAATCTCTCTGAGGAACAAAGATAACTATGCATACTAATATCACAGGTCCAGCAGAGGACGACAAAACACCAAAGCAAGATCAAGACGACGCATTTGTTTCTTGCTACCGGTCAAGAAAAAAAAAATCCAAATAACAGGAGGGTAGCTTGACCTTGGAGCTTTCTTTCAAAACATTTAAAATAGTCAATATACATTAATCATGTATATGTTAATAGTAAAATCATCACTACAAGTCTTGTATTCTTACTTGGTGGAGAGAAAGAGGAAAAAAAACAAAACAAAAAAAAGTTCTGCTTTTGGTAGAGCCATTGAGAGAGTGTACTCAATTACACGCAGACACCGCTGTGTCCCAAGGGAAGCTTAAGCGTTCACAACACACTTCAACTTCTATCTTGAAAATGCATACATTCAAGCAGCAATAAAAAAATATTTATGGCGAATGCATAATCTCTGGAAAAAAAGGGAAAAAAATACTGTATGAACATCCCTGCTATCATGTCTCTAAATACAAAACCTCTACCCATAATTTGCTTCAGTGTAACAAGAAGTCCTTTTTGTGTTTTTCCGCAGGTAAAAGTCAGTTCTCAGTATATGTATGGATGACAGTCTCATGTATTTCTATTTTCCGGTTTTGTATGGTCGAACGATCCATAAGCATGCAAGCGTCAAAGAGGGGAGCCTGGAGGAAGGTAAGGTGGTGGAGCTGAGGTTTAAGCCAGGGCCGGAAAAGCCTCGGGGTCATCCACATTGGGAACAGAGACACCTCCACCCTGTCAAATTCAAAAGCAACAAACTTCAGGACTACACAAAAGTCATAAAAGCAAAAAGGCCAACAAGAAGAAACAATCATTTATTAATACGAGTTCATGCATTGCTCTTTCTCTTGCGTGTAATGCAAGGGGGCTTTCACACTGGGCTCGTTTGCTGCGGCCTGCGTCCGAGCATGACTGTTGCCAGCGTTGGTCTGGTTTAACACTCACCTTGATTCTATCGAACCCTGGTGCATTTGTGTTCATCTTACGTCATCACAAATGTGCACACATGATAGAAAACAGAACGGTCAATACATGTTCTTTTTTTTTTATTAATTTGGTGCTATTATGGACAGCAGAGTGAACGACACTTGGTTTTCTGTACATGCGTCACATGAAGGGTGGCTTTCTGCGGCTTGCAAATGGAATCTTTAGAGGAGACAGCAGATTGCCATTCATTTGCCGGCCTGATTGCACTTGCTACGCGTGATTACACTGCATATGCACTAGGGCTGCACGATTTAATCGCATGAGATTGTCATGCGTGTCTCATCAGTAAAGCCGGTTCTGTGATTAGCGGTAAATGTCCATCACCTGCTTTCAAATGGAGCGGCACTTAATATACACAGCCGTAGTTTGCGGACAAGCTACGCAATATCGCGTTCATTATCGCAGATGAATCGCCTTCGATTATGAACGCGATATTGCGTAGCTTGTCCGCGTAAATCGCACCTGAGTTTGAATACAACCGAACTCAGACCAGCTCCTTCAGGTAGTCTCAGGTTCAATACCGCATGACAGATTTCACATTGGCAAATTTTCATGCGTGCCTCGTTTTGAACTAAACTGCCAGTGTGAAAGCACCCTAAATCAAACACCTACTAAATTAGTGAAATCTGGAAAATATAAAACAATGGATGTTTCTACATACATGTACACGTGCATTACACAAGCATTCAGCATATTGTGGCGTGAGCGCATCATGTTCAAATTTCCAAAGTCTGTGATGTCAGAGCTTACTTGTTTGAGTCTGTTATATATATATATATATATATATAATTTCAAATGAATTAGTTTTCTGATCTGATCTCTGATGAACTTTTTGAAGCATGAATATTCAGTTGCGAAGGACAGCATCTGACAGCATTCTGTCAGCATTCTGTCATCAAAAAGATCTTAACTTCCAAAGAAGAACAAAAGTCTTATGGGTTTGAAACAACATATGGGCGAGTAATTAATTACAGAATTTTCATTCTGGGTTGAACTAACCCTTTAATTCACAATTCAGCTAATATTCGCAGGTTTGACAGCAATAAATTGGTAATCACTAAAATAAAACTAAATCACTAAAAAGTAAAAAGTGCAAATAAAAACCAATATGAAAATTAAGAGTATTTTTATTTAAACTTTCCATTTAACTGTGCCAGTCTTGTACTGCTTTACACCCAATAAACAGATCCAATCAAAAATACTCAAATAAAAATTACTGAATTTTATAATAATAATAATAATAATAATAATAATAATAAAAAAAGGTTCTTGTAGCTCTTTGTTGGGATTATACAATTATTATGGGGTTATGTATTATTATCCAAGTAAAACATTGATATAATGCATAGTGATATCAGTATCAGGGGCAGACATTTTTATTTGATATAAGCAGTACCTGCTACAAATTTGCATACAAAAATAGGAGTAAATGTCTCTGTTATTTACCTTCTCAGATCTGCCTCCACCTCGGCTTGGCCGTCCACTACCACCGCCGCCGCCGCCGCCACCGCCACCACCACCACCACCACCACCACGACCGCCACGGCCTCCACGAGAACCTCCACGACCACGTCCTGGTCGACCCAAGTCTCCGAAGTTTATCTCCAGCTGGGAGGTGATGTCATTGGCTGGCTTACGGAAGTGGTGATCTCCACCTTCTTCAGCCTTTAAGAAATAATATTACAGGATCAGCTCCAGGAAATAAATCTAATCATACCCAATTTCACATAATGAGATTAGCCAAGAAACTATGATCACAGAACTGACTCCTCAATCCAACTTGTAGTATTAATGTAAACAAGTCAATCCTCAAAGCAGGCTAAGCAGGTAGCCCATTAGAACAATGACAGAGCAAGCATGGACATGCTGTCATCAGGGTAGGTAAACTGCATTAAGCGGGAGTGGTTGGGAAAGAAAATCACTTTAAGCAGAGTGAAATGGGTAAACTTTGGTGGAAGTGGACAGATGCAGAACTTAAACTTGCAAAAGAGTGATTTAAAAAAAAAAAAAAAAATCAGCACGTCAATGTGTGTCACTGTATGGCCATAGATTCTTGAATTCTGGCAATGTACTAGGTAAACTGAACTTTAGTTTAGGTTACCTATATACAAACTGAAAAGCAACTTTAAAAGGTTGACCATCTGAGTGCCTAAAAGGTTAAAAAAAATGTAACAAATTTGGACAAATACCTTGTGGAATGAGTCAGGATCAACATCTCCAGCTTCAATCACAGATCCAGCATGCCGCTGCATACACACAAAAGCAGAGATTAGTCTTGAAACCATAAAAAGACTGCCATTTACAAGACTGGAAAAATTGACAAATTTAACCTACCGTGCCAACTTCCTCACTCTTTGACTTGTGCAGTACATAGCCCTTCTTCCACTGACTGTCGTTACCTTCGTTGGGCTTGCGGATGTTGAATTCAACTTTGGACCGTTCTTTGTCTTGCATGGCCTTCCATTCATCCAGTGTCATTTCCTTAGGACCTTCATCCTTCACCTCCTCTACTTCATTCTCCCTACACACGATCATCCAAATGGCATGTTCTTTGTACATCTAGCATTTTCATTTCTTCACATCAACTATTACTGTGAATAGAATCGCACTTGACACTCACTTGTTTTCGGAGTCGACAGGGGCGTGCTCTTCCCCTTCAGGAACAGGCTCAGGGGCTGCAGACTGATCAAGCTCACTGTCAAATTAGACACCATTATTAGATCTGGGGAACACTTGAAATTATCACTAAACATTTAAGCTATCTTTCATAAATCTTAAATTTCATAAACGTACTCCAAATTTAGAAGTTAATTTGACACTATGGTATGATCTATGGCTGCCTTTGACTAAAGGTTTTTCTGGTTGCTTAGGAGTCGTACATTTGAAGTAATTAGTCGACTAATCGCACATTTATTAATAACCATATAAATCATAATAGAGAGCCTTTAATGCCTACACAACCTAATCAGCGTTTAAGCGCAATCAAAGTTTGCCACAGCGCACCGGCAGAAGTAATGATTATGAATGCATCTGGGAAAAACAGCAAGAAGATTGCTTTAACATTTTAATAATTAATTGATACACTAGTCAGTGTTTTCTGTATTTTCGGCTGCAGTGATGAAGTTGACGATGCAAGTTTATTTGGAGTTTCGTTTTTTTTTTTTTTTTGTGCATTCAAATTCACAGAGAGAGACAGCAGAAAGCGCACCCTGTTTGCTTTCATTATTTGACAAAAGCACAGCATTTGTTGTTATTTTGAGTGCACACAAGTAAAAGTAGACTCTTCACAGATTCAAAATATGTTACTCTAAGAGTGCTTTCACACCTGCCTCATTTAGTTTGGTTCATTATCCCCTTTAGTGTGGTTCGTTTGGGCAGGTGCGAAAGCAGTAATCGCACTCGGGTGCGCACCAAAAGTGGACCAAACAAGCGTACGCTTTCAAACGAACTCTGGAGCGGTTCACTTGAGATTTGAAAGCAGTCCGACCCAACGAACCAAACGATATCATAATTCATCACGGAAAATGTGTTACATAAAAAGCAGTAGTGCCTGATTCTGTGAGGGAGCACATTCAGTGCTTCCCACACATAGACTTTACTTGGGCGGGCCACCCACATATAATAACGGCCGCCCAAGTATATTCGGAGACACATTTTTGCTTTTATTATTTTTATCCTCTTATACTTTAATATCCGCACAAGATAATGAAACCATCCGCGATCGATTAACTAGTCGTTTCGAACCTGCTCGTTATGTGTGCGTCAGAACTGTTTACTCCCGCTAACATTCAAACGAGCGCTGCATTTTGCAAAGTCACAAGGGGGCGCTGTTGTGAGTTCTACAAGCTCACGAAACAGCGCTTCAGACTGCTTCAAAGTGATTCTCAATCAATGAAAAATGCAGATTTATGCCAAGCGATTGCTAATGAACTCAAGTTGATGAATTATTACAATGTCTACTTTATGGCCTTTATATAAAATGTTTTAGACGATTGTAAGAATCTGAAGGATCAGCCTGCAATAGTACAGACATTTCAAAATAAGAGTCCTGGTGTATTTCGGGCTTGTTTATAATTAAAAGTCACACATTAAGTTTTTTCTTTTTCTTTTGGGCATTATTGGTATTTTGATTACACGATAAATTGTATTTAATTTGATTTCCATTTAATTCATAGTAAATTATTGTAGTCTCCCCCACAGGAAGAAAACACTAAGAACATTATTTGACACATATTATTCATTTTATAAATTTTACTAGTAAAATCTGTGTCCCATTCACTGAGAGAGACACTATATGACAACAAGGAGAACATAGGAAATTGTAAACCATTTAAATGCTGTAATTTTGCATAATTTACAATGCATAATAATGCATAATATTAGTATGTAATTAATGTAATATGTTATGTAATTAAAATTAATTTCAATAAATAAAAATACTGTTTAAAAAAAAAAAAAAAAAAAAAAAAAAAAAAAAAATCACACATTATTTGTTTGTCACATGTAGTAGACCATTTTTGTGCCGTGGGTAATAGGAGGATTTTTTGCCCGGCTACCACCGCAAGTATATTTCAAACCTGTGGGAAGGACTGACATTATTTACCATAACTGAAAACCAAAGAGCGCCTCTTCATCTCAAATGTTGTGTTACAGAACGCTGTCCCGACGAAGCCTTGATTCCCACTCTGCTGCATTATAACATTCATATATGGTCTCGACACACTGAGACAGCCTACTAGACAGCGCTAAGAGATCCAGAGAGAGAGCGCACGCACGTTTGAATTTGCCCCAGCATTAATATGAATGTAGTATATAATTTAACAGGGGGAATGAAGGCTACATTCATATAGTGTTTGTGTGTGTCTCAACAGTTACAAATAAAGCCACAATAAGCTCATAGAGCAAACTTTTCAATCATTATTTTGAAGGATGACGCAGAGAAAACTCTGACCAATAAGAGGACAGTTGTACTCATATGTGACTTGCATAAACACAGTTTGGTACACTTTGAAATGTTGCCATGTGAAAGCGAACCGAACCAAGAAAAAAAAAAAAAAAAAGCAACATTGTAACAAATTTAGTCCCCGTTTTGGAACAAAAATGATCCATAGGTGTGAAAACACCCTTATCCGAATGACCAAAAATGGCAGAGAATTTTAAGTGCAAGTGATCACACTGGTGCCTCCACGTTAGCGGTCATGCAGTAAGCACGCTACTATTCAGCTTTTACACTCCGCACAAACACTTGAATAGCCCACATCTTGGTCAACATCAAAGCGAGCAGCCATGTAAAGTTGCTACTACTAACATGTTTCGGATTATAAGCTATATTTGAGGTCGATGAATTATGGGTACTTGGATTTGAATTAAAAATATATATTTTTTTTTTTTTGCTTACCAAACACTTCTAATTACAGGGTTCATACACATTTCTATCAATACATTTTCATGACTTTTGAGGCAAACATGACCCAACGTTCCATAAAACATCCGTGTATACATTTAAAATAAGAATAAAAATCTATGTTCAAATTTCAAATCACAGCAGCATATAACTAATTAAAGACAATCTATGCAGTTCAATACAAAATCATGAATCTTTAAGAGACAATTGCAATTGATTTCCAGGGGCTTTTTTTTTTTTTTTTTTACCTTCACAAGTGCAATTTTTATGATTACCCGTGTTGTCTTTTACATCAAATACTTAAATTTAACCAACTACTTAAATCATACTATACAGAATACTATAAAGACTGTTACCAATAAAATTTTATCATTAACAAAAGCCATCTTTACAGTGCAAAGGTGTAACAGAAGCTGAATCTGAAATAGCATAAATGTTTATTTACACAGACTGTTTAATGTTACTCAAATGATAAAATTAACAGGAACTCATTACAGGGTCAATTAATGCTCTTGATATTGTAATAATGATTATTAATGTTAATTAACAATACATAAAAATGTTTTTGTGTTTGGGGAAACTGTACTACATACTTTTCTGGCTACAGAGATAAAAGAACCATTTATGACGAATAAATTATATTAACTGGATTAAACTGTACACAAAGGGAGCACAGAGTGTGTCTGATTGTGAAGCGGTCCATAACTTGGGTCTAGTGCAAGTTTGCGAGCACTCTCACAAACACTGCGGATAAAAATCACAGAAGCTGACCACAGTGCAACATAATTCTCTAACATCGAATCTGGACTTTGTTGTTTATGATGGGAGAATTCACGAGTTTCAGTCAGAATTCAGTCAGAGAACGCGCACACTGAACAAAACTCTTTCAGCAATGACTAAGCTGAGGGCCTCTGACTAGCCATCACATTCATCAGCTCAACAGATACATGTAACTGGTTAAAACGAAATCTGATGGAACGCCGCAGTCGGATGGATTCTTCAGATGAACATTTAGCATTTTAGTTTGTTTAACCAATATTAAACATACATTGTATTATATAAATATTTTGAAAAATTCTCATGACTTTTCTAAAACTTTCTGGGTTTATTTTTCCAAAACTCAAAATGGAAATTGCCATTTTAAAATTCCCTGACTTTTCCAGGTTTTTCCATGACCGTACAAACCCTGTAATCAGAACCAACAAGAGTCACATCATAAGTGGTTCAGATATTTTAGACAATCTACAATATTTTGGTATGACACATTGGTCAAGCATGACGTCAACTTGCCAAAATAGCTGCTACAACCACAAGCCTCAAAAATTTTTCATCTACAATCCTACCTGGCTTCTTCCTTCACATTGCCCCAGTTGTGCGGGCCACTCCCACCGCGCTTCTCCTCTCCTTTCTGTCGACTAAGACAGAAGAACATTCCAGTGAGAGTGCAACAAAACACCTTTAACTATTTGTTACTGGCTTCTCACACTTACGATTTGTCATTGCCGCTGTGTCTATCGAAGTCACGTTTGCCCCGGGAATCAAAACCATCTCCACGTCCCATGCCTCGTCCACGACCACCTCTGCTCCCACGTCCTCCTCCTCCACGTCCTCGAGATGGTTTATCTCCAATTGGCAATCTTGAGCTACACAAAAAGAAGCTTGGATGTAGCTATTCATCACATTCATCACCATGGTGGTTCTACAACTTTTTGAGAATCTCGACCAGACAGACACAGAAACACTGGCTCAGCTGATGGCAAGAGTTTGACATTACTAACAAATTACGTAAGAATACAATATGTAATATAGTCCATGTATTAAGCATATTTTTCCCCCTAGCTGACTAACGAGCAATTGACACTGAATGGCTATCCTGAGGTAAATGTAACCTGACATTGTTTACAAGCACAGTTTACCTTACTTTATTTGGGTTGTTGACAGATAGGCAGTAAAAAAAATGCTTTTTTTTGTAAAACAATTTAATACATATATTTATGTAGTGTGAAGACTGATGTTTGAGAAAATATAAGGGGTCACTAGTTTGATCAATTCTTTCACTGTTTTTTGAACATTTTTACTGAACTGTACTGTAAATGTGTCCTATGGTGTGACATAGCTAATATAAAAAAAGAAACCTTAACATACAAATAACGAGAGATTAATCTTTATTGTGTTAGATGCTTATTTTCATATAGTGCTATTTATTTAATAAATGTATTTAATAAATTTATATTATGAATAACATTTTTTCCCCATGACTTGGATACAATCTTTGCTGTCATCCTTTCAAGACTGCTGAAAATTATGTCATTTTAAGATGAGTGATGATTATATCTCCCCTACTGCAATACTCAGCTGTTCTTTTAAGATATTTTGAGATTAAAAACAAATCTGTAGTTCTTTTATGTGTCACACCATAAGACATTTTGTCACACTAAAAGACAAAAAAGGTACTTATTGCATTAAAGAGATTGAGGGGTATTACATTGAAGTATTTTTATTTAAAGTCAGCATGAAATCAAAATTGATTGAACTTTTATGGAATATTATAGTATTTACCATCAATAATTTATCCGTGCACCATTATTTTTTTAAAATTCATGTGCCCTCGTAATCTTTAATCAAAATTATGAACCGAAAACGCTCGCTTTGTGTCAACAGACACGCACCGTTAGTCAGACAGTCTCTCGCGCCCTCTCTCTCTCTCACTGTTAAGTGCCGTTGACCGTCGTCGTCATCATCCTCAATAAAGTTCTTACAGTAACATGAGGGTGCTTGCAGCGAGTCCAGTGGAGATAAATCCCCTACAACTGACTCCAAACGGGCATTCAGATCTGCCTCCATTTTGTTAGCAACGCCCAACTTTCAACAATCCAATCAATTCCTGAAAGGGTTTGTTCACTCAAAAATGAAAATTATGTCATTAATGACACACCCTCATGTCGTTCCAAACACATAAGACCTCCGTTTATCTTCGGAACACGGTTTAAGATATTTTAGATTTAGTCCGAGAGATTTCTGTCCCTCCATTGAAAATGTATGTATGGTATACTGTCCATGTCCAGAAAGGTAATAAAAACATCATCAAAGTAGTCCATGTGACATCAGTGGGTTAGTTAGAATTTTTTGAAGCATCGAAAATACATTTTGGTCCAAAAATAACAAAAAATACGACTTTATTCAGCATTGTCTTCTCTCCCGGGTCTGTTGTCAATCTGCGTTCAAGACTCCGCAGGGATGCTGCTTGTGACAGCGGTTGCTGCCGTGTAGGAGCTTCTTCCATCGCTCTTAGTTCTTCGTCCGTGTATTCGGGTTCAAATAAATATGGCTGAGCAAAAAAATGCAAGTCTTCCTCTGTGTCGAAATCCTTAGACATGTTTGCGAAGGTTGATTTTGTTTACAGCATTGTGTCTCCCTCAGACTGTAAACGATAGGGCTGGGAATCGATTCCAAAAAGAATCAATTCCTCAATTCCGAGGCATTTGGAATTGAGAGTCGATTCCAAAGTTTGGAATCGATTCCATTAAGGGGAATCGACTCCTCTTTAATATTTTTTTTTAACACAAACCGTGGCCTGTAGCCGATTTCATTTGTCAACACAATCACATCACATGTAAAGAAATAAAGTTCAGACTAAATAAATGGATCCAGTCGTGACACAGAGTATGGTTTAGGGTAGGATGATTATTTCAGCATTGTGTAGGCAATCAGCGCAATGACTGAGCCAATGAAATCTTTAGAATCGGTTGCTGGGCGGGGTTTGATCTTACTCGTTGTAATTTTGGAAAAGAAGAATAAATCAATCGACAACAACAATCAATCACACTCACTCGAAGAATATTTATAAGTGTAAAGGCCCTAAAAAAAGTTTATATGTGCAAAGTGTGCATGAGTCTGTTCCTGAACAAAATGCTTTTGGAATTTAACAGGAATTTTAGCTATAGTTTTATAATACTGGATGAAATATAGGTACCACAAATAAATAAAAATCTATCTATCCACATATACAAGTATATATATATATATATATATATATATATATATATATATTTATTTATTACACACGTGTGTGTAGGTATGTATGTAAATAGAATCTACCGCATATATGTATATGGTGAACATATTCCTAGTCTTTACACTGTCTACTGTCTACACCTGACGCAGGAAGCACGACGTGACAAATCCTTGTCACGTAAATGCCTTGTTCTATGAACAAGCAGCACTCGCAATACGTCTAATAGGAAGGACAAATGGATTTGCACTGGTCGCTTTGTTACGCCCGGTGTAGAGAGTTTCTCACTGTGTGGCATGGTAAGACGCGACAATGTTAGATGGTGTTGGTATTAAAAAAAAGAATCAAAAATAACAGTGAGGAATCGATCCTTGGAATCGATTCTTTTCGATTCCAGAAACAGGAATCGGAATCGATTCCAAAAAATAAGGAATCGAACAGCCCTAGTAAACAAAGCTCAGGCGCACCAGATAACACGTCAGCAGCGTCTTACGTCAGCAGCGTCACTGCGGAGTCATGAACGCGGATTGACAACAGACCCGGAAGAGAAGACAATGCTGAATAAAGTCATAGTTTTTGTTATTTTTGGACCAAAATGTATTTTCGATGCTTAAATTCTAACCCACTAATGTCACATGGACTACTTTGATGATGTTTTTATTACCTTTCTGGACATGGACAGTATACCGTACATACATTTTCAATGGAGGGACAGAAAGCTCTCGGACTAAATCCAAAATATCTTAAACTGTATTCCGAAGATGAACGGAGGTCTTACGGGTTTGGAACAACATGAGGGTCAGTCATTAATGACATAATTTTCATTTTTGGGTGAACTAACCCTTGAAGGACAAAATCAAGTCCCTCCCTCTCGTTTCAGATGCCGTTTCACTCGGATAGAATGCACAGTAGAGAAAAAAGACAATCGCAACTTCCGCTTCATGCCAACTTTAACTTTGAATGCGTCAAAGAAAGAAAGAATTTAATTTTGATTAAAAAAAAAAATAAACGTTTATATGGCTACTCTCTTTAGGCATAATTTCAATTCTATTTACTCTGTGTCGTTCTCTTACACTGCATTCACACAGGGTGTGTGACGGAGGGCATGTCTGAAACTTGTGCTGACATGACCATTATAGTGATAACAGCCAATCACATTAATTTCCAGTGTTGTATGAACGCAATTGGCTAGCGTCTGCGCTAGGGAATTTGCATATGGCGATCTGATTGGCTGACGCCTGCGTCGGCTCTTAAAAAGTTGAGAACTTCTGCCACGAGCAATCGTCATCAGTACAATTTTTCTGCAAAACATCAGGAAAAAAATATTTAATGTAATTACATTTAAGAACACTGAAAATGAAAAAAATAAATAAATAAAAAGGAGTTGAACAAATATTATTTAAATATTTAAAATGCTTCTTATAGAGACCTTGTCCTCTTGTCTGACATCTTTGTCCTTCAGTGTGAAAATACAGGTGTCACACCGGTGGACATTATCTGTCACACCAAAGGATGTTTCAGCCTTTTGAGTCAGTTAATAAACTTGCTATTCGTAGCTAACCTGTCATTAGGAGTTAACAAGACACATCTGCATAATTTTCCATGATTATGTAGTTTAACATACATTTTTAATTAAAAAATTATTTAGGGGTGTCACACCAAAGGACAACAAAACTTAACACTTTTATAGCGGTTCCAAAAACGTCAAATATTTGCACAATTTTGAGACAAAAACTAACCATGTGCATGTCATGGGCTTCACAGGGAGCTTCAGTAACAATCTTGAATGGGGTCCTTCAACTAATTAAAGTTGTCTGTGGAATTGCCCAATTTAAAATTTGGATAAGGTGTCAAACCAGAGGACATAGTTTTCAGTGACAATCTATCAAGATCCTATGCTTTTAGAAATATATGGATAAAAGAAATGACACTTGTGTCTTGTGAAGACTTAGTATGAAGACTTAATTTTAGTACACATGCATGAAGTGTAAAACGAGAAGGACATAACTTTCCAAAAAATAAAAAACATGATATCGCAGTTGCTGTTGTTTTTGCAGTCCTCTGCAGTTGGCTCGTCAATAGCGCGGTATTACGATATTGCGGTTATCGCGACAGCCCTAACGAAAACAGCCAAATCTCATCTTTTCTTTCGCTTTTAAATCTTTGTAGAGAAATCCTACAGGTCATAAAGAACATTTGTTTTTCCACCTTCACGAATAGATGAGTGCCATCCATTATGTCTCCTTGTTTATCTAAATGCGAGGCAAGTTGTCATTTTTACTTGCTTTACCAGAGGCAAAAAAGCCATGTGTTGACTTTTAAACAGAGTAGACTTTAAATAATATGCATCTATGGTGAAATTACTAGATTTTTGCATAAATACATGTTAATTTTAATGCGAACAATGCGCTGTCGCTTTAATTCAGCGTGCACTGCCGGACCGCATCTGCGTGCAGTGTGAAAGCTCTAATCCGTTAACATGGGCATGGAAAAAAAATAAATAAATGCCCACATACACACTGTAGACGAAGTATGTGTGAAACGGGCGTTAGTCCAATAAAAGCTTTTATTGACACCAGGCCCATCGAACGACCTGGAATGTGCCTATCTATAGATGTAACGCCACCTCTGCAGAAGAAATCAACGCCTACATAATTGCAGAGGAGAGCGATACATGACAAAAATAACATTACCCTTCAAAGGATTCTAATGCTAGGAATATGTTTTTTTTATTTTTTTAACAATGTGAATGTCTCTGTTGAGCTTTATTTGCATTCGCGATATAACTGTGGATTCTTTGGTAAATCAATCGCATTTCGGTGCAGGCTTTACAAATAGACTTTTACAATATGGACTCGACAGTAATGCAACAACATGTAAGTAAGTGTGTTAATTCTAATGCCTGATTTGATATGTAATGTTCTATGTATAGTCAGATGTTCTTTGTCTATGTGTCAGTAAATCAAACCAGTGACTAAACAGTCAACTACACAATGTTTCTCTTAGTAGGATGAAAATAATATGCAATTAAACTGTGATTAAATTATACAAAGAAAGCGATCAGAGAACACTCCCTTTGCAATAGCTGGAGCTGTCAAACAAACAGCACAAGTTTATCAGTGAATGAGTTCTGGACACACACCAAAACTCCCGCTTTATTCAACGAATCTCTTAGTTACAATGCTTTTGCACTTATAGTTATGATGAAAGCATTCATTAGTGTGCAGAAATTGAGTTGCAATGACGAGATCACTGCTTCCATGCACTCAACATGTCTGCTACAATCTTTATCACTGCAGCCTTTCATGCCACTATCTAAATATAATGGCATAGATTAAATGTAATGTATCACTTTTCATGATTAGTTAACTTGAGAGCTGTAATAGTAAAAACGTGCTAAAAGTTTTAAGAGTAATACTTAGCTATTTCAAATGGAAAGATGTTAGCCAATAACAACAGTGGGCGTTTACACTGAAGTCTCACAGCAGACACGTCCCTTAAAACAGAGCGTTCAAATAAGAGGGCTAAAATCAGGGTAGGAAAAATGTCTTTTATTTCTAAATTATGACAATTTTTGATGTAAAAAGCATACTATCGTTATACGTGCACCCCAGAAAACATTATAAAACAAAACAACGCAGTTTATGACCCCTTTATTCTAATGATTAATCAATTAATGTTAATGCTGCCCTCAAATGTTAAAGGGCTACAGTGCTCCTAGTAAAAAAAAAAAAAGTTAGTCTGGAGCCCTGTAGAAGTGTGTTTTGTTATGTATGCAAGGAGGGAGTGAAATGACAAAAAAAAAATAATAATAATTGTTAAAACTGTTCAGTGCTGTCATAACACAAAAAACAGAAATAATGTACATCGGTTCTGTTATCAGTTCGGTTATCGGGCACAAACATAATATTGTTGTAAAAAAAAAGTTAATATCGGTCAATCTCTATTCAAAATGCCATTTACTGTTTGAATTTCATGATAAAATTAATAGAACAGACCCTTTTCACAGACTGTGATGATGCGTTTTGACGGTCATCAATATCGTAAATCCTGCAAAGTTTTTTATATTTTCATTTTTTTAAAAACGTATGTACATTTATAACACTATACTTAGTGTATTACCTTTGCATCAAATTACAAAAAACTAGTTAACGCTGCTGTGAGGGTGTTTCTAATACAGCAGCAATGGGAGTGACAGTAAAAATGACATCTTTCTCTCTTTTGACTGCCGTTATCAATCGCTTTTTATTTTTTCCTCTATTTGAAAGTTGTGAAAACACTATTGTGGAGTTTTTCTTTTGCTATTTGAGCAAATGGAAACAAAAAATTATATTTAATGTATTCTCTCTTTCACCGCTACAGAATTTTACCCAACTATGACGACTTATGCTTCTGAGAAACCTGGAAATGTGAAAAGGGTCTATTTGAAAGCTGAGACTTTGTTTTATATAAAAAATAATTACTGGATGGAAGGCAAGCTACAAATAAATGTTTAGTGAAGTTCTGCTCATGCACCAACTGAAAACAGCATAGATTCAAATTGATTGACCGATATAGTCAACCCAGCCCTAATGCTGTCAGTTACATTGTTTCAATTATAACAAAACTCACTTGTCCGCAGAGAACTCGCCACCCTCTGGCTTATCATCAGCTGGTTTATCAAAGCGGCGCTCACGAGGAGGTCGTCTGTCTGGCCGCCTGTCACCAGGCCGACCCTCTCCTTGACCTCCTTGGTGTTGGGAGCTGGCCTGACCCTGCTGCTCCGGCCTCCGACCAACCCTCCTTATTCCTAAAACACATATACAGACATTCATTAAACACGGGTGAAAAAGCCCAAGAAACCTGTGAATTAATTCAATTCAATTTGAACAACACATACTTCATTCAGGGCAAATGAGAACTTATTTTATGAAATATTCTTTTAGATCTGACTGCTGCATGTGACAGCGAAAATAAGTTGTTGGCTGGGACCATAAAAGTATGTAAAAAAATAAATAAATAAATAAAAAATAAAAAGGCCCTGAACATTATGCGTGTTCGTACACAAGTGTGAGTAAAAAATGACAAACATTTGGGTGAGCTATTCACTTTAGTGTTTTGCACAAGGTCATAATAGTGATAGTTCATGAATCAATCCTACTGATGTTTGAAAATACAGCTTTTCAGTTACTAGCTCAGATCTTAAAGCACTAGGCTACAGCTATTTTGTCATTTAAGCAAGTAAAAATACAAACAATAACTACCTTAAATATGACAATATAAAATGACACATCAGCCTGGTCAATACTAGACTAAATTTGACAACTTGAACGAGTTACTGCATAGATCTTCTTTCCTGTCACGGCACACCTTATGAAATAAAAGTGAAAGTGCTCTCATACATATTTGCATAACATCAAAACACGCCGACATTTTCTCCATGTGCAAATCAGCACACTGTGAAATAAAATACAATCAAATTACATTCACATAAGGCTAGCATATTAGCATGTGGCTAAGGCAGCTACGCAGTTATAAATCATGTGAAGTTGATCAAATCATGATCAAATAGAGATGTTGACATGTCAGAGGGGAAAAAACAGGTGAATAAAACGTATGCTGAACGTCACTGGGGGCCTTTCGCTCTCAAAATATTGTTAGTGCACATCAAATGTCGACAACACAGCAGCTCCATGTTGACTTCACTGCTATGTTTATATGCACATGAGCACTTCGTCAGTTGCCCTGTCCTATAAACCTACTTAACTACCTAACTAGACAGCATTTTAGGCACCACATGCTCGTTCCAAACTAATTTATGGCGCGTTTGAGAGGGTCACGTCAGCATTTTACAGGCGCGTTTCCGACTCGACAGCGTTAAGGGGTTGGAGCGTGTCTATAATGTCCAAATATTGTCTAGGCTCATTACAATTGAGACGCATCCGATATTTAGTTCTGAACCTTCAACATACCCTCCTTCTTAAGTGGCACAGGGGCCTGGATGTCTTCTTTCTTGTCCTGCGTTGTATTTTTCCTGTCTTTCTGGGACTCTTTCTTCGGCTGTTTAGCGGCTTGAGTTGCCGTCTTCGAGCCGCCCGACGCGGCCGCATCTTTCTTCTTGTTTTCGGCCGCCTTTAATATCTCGAACGGGTCGGATTCGTCATCCAATAGCTGGTCGAACCGATTGGTAACGACGCAGCCGAATCCTTCTTGCAGATGCCCGGGCATGATGGCGCCCCAACAACGGGATTCTCCTCCGATTCTTCGAGGCTTCGAGCGAACGGCTCACGGTGGACAACCACAAGATGGCCAAGGAAGACACCTGCTTCTCTTCCGGCGTTCTCAATATCCGGGACATTACATTACGGGGGGGGGGAGGAGGGGGCATACTCATTGTATGCTGGAATTAATCGTAGGCTATATTAAGAGTAGCCTATTCAGTGTAGGCTACTTTTTGTTAGTGTCAATATGTTAAAGTAATTATGAATTTAAATATGATTGTTAAGTGATGATTATTTTGAACCAAACTGAATCAACACTGAACTGACTTCAGTTGAATAATGACACTTAGATGTCTTATTTAGAGATTTTATACAGCAGAATTTAATTCTGAAGCTGCTTTGAAACAATGTATGTTAAAGGTGCTATGAATAAAGGTGACTTTGACTTGGTTATATGTAAAAACGTAGGCAATTATAATAGATGTAATAATTTTGGACCAAAATGGAATGTTGCAATGGCTGATATATGGAAGTTTATTAATGCCAAAGTGTTTGAAATAAAAAAGCCTGTTGAATTGTACTAATTGAAAAAAAATGTGCATTGCATTAACTGTGTTTGCATTTTAATGAATTGTATTTTTAGGGCTTGAATTTTTGTGGGCTGAAATTCATGATTGTATATTTATGCTGTGAATATTTCAATTCAAAACATTTCAGCAACATTTTCATTATTAAAAATTCAATCTATATTCACCTTTCAGATTTAATTTCCAACATATTCAGTCTGTTTAAAAATACAACCTAAAATATTCAACAGGCAATTTTCGGTCCATTTTATTTTGCTTTACAAATTCGCTTCCACAAATTCAGTGGTTCAAATTCGACAGAAAATTCAACATTGGTCATCCGGGAACTGCAGGAATAGCAGTAGATTGCCGATGCATGATTTCCATCTGCTGTTAGTCACAGAAATAGAGCCAATGGTAAGTGTGATTATCAGGACCAGTATATATGTGGAAAAGCTGATAAAGACAAAAGCTGTGTTTACGTTAAATTCAATATGTCTTCACGATTACAAATGAGATTATAATGCTGTTCCCCCCGATGCTTATGTAGCCTATGACAAACATAGCCTACATCTGAGGACTTAACATGAAAACATCTTGTACCTTATTGGTGTACAATATACACAACACTATATACTATTTACAATAAGCAGATGAGCCCAGAAAGTGCTTTGCCATAAAACAAATTCATGCAACAGGTTACAATGCACTCTAAGCATTTTATAATATGGGGAAAAAACACACTTTTGCACATTGCATTAATATTCTGGGCTCATCTTGTTAACTGTACATAGTATATACTGATTTTTTTTTTTTTTATTATCATCACAAAAATCTAAGTGAAACTGCTTAGTTAGCCGTTAATTTAGGGACCGTTTCTAAAGTTACAAACGACATTGGTATACACGTTTCTAACTTTAATGACAGTCATAAAACCAACTAGTGTGTTCATGTAAATGTCAGGCATGAAGCACATCTTTTAGATTTTTGATCTAGTGTTTCCAGCCCATCAATATTAGGTTTTAGGTGTAAATACACTTGAGTGTCATCCACATAACAGTGGAATGACAACCCATGTTTCCTGAAGATAGACCCTAATGGGTTTATATATAACATGAAAAGAATGGGAGGTAAAATGAATCCCTGAGGAACACCACAAGATAGAACAGCAGCTTCCGATGAATATTCCCCAATATTAACACTGAACTTCCTATTTGAAAGATATGATTTAAACCATTCAAGGGCAGCTCCTTTGATACCAACACAAAGTTCCAAGTGAGCAAGAAGAATAGAATGATCTACCGTATTAAAAGCCGCACTCAGATCTAGCAAGTACGGTACAATTCCTGGAATCGGCAGCTATTAACTCATCGTTTAGAACCTTCAGGAGTGCAGTCTCTGTCGAATGATTTTTTTTTTTTTTAAAAGATTTAAAAAGCTCGAATACCTTATTTTTATCTAGGAAACTCTGCAGTTGTTCCAACACTGTCTTCTTTAAAATCTTTTAAATAAAAGGCAAATTAGAAACAGGTCTGAATTGGCCAAAACATTTATGTCACAGAACCCTTGTTTCCCTGGACTTCATTTCCCATGATCCTCCTGTTCTCCACACCTGCACTCACTTCCCTCGTCAGTTCCTCATCACGGATCACCTGCACCTGGACTCTATTGTCAGCACTCCCCATATAATGCACTCACTCCCTGCACTCCTTGTCCGTTCTCTGTTTTGTTAAGATGTATGTTTGGTGATCTCTGCCTTCTGTTTAATAACTGTATTGTTCGTATTGTGGAAATCCGTATCAGCCTCATCTCTGCACCAGCATACGTAACAGAAGAACGGACCAAAAAACAACCGGATTTTCCACAGGAAAAAAAAAAAAATGGAGACTTTCACCGGCTCCCTGGATCCAGCTCCTCCAACGCCTCTCACCCTGACAGCCAGCGATCGCCTTATCGGGCTCCTGCAGGTAGGTCGTTCGCTGGAGAGGTATGTGGAGGAGTTCGTAGAGCTCGCTTATTTGACAGATTGGTCGGATACTCAGTTGATCGACCTGTTTTTGGATGGACTGGATGAGAACACTATTCGCTTTATTGAACCTAACGATTATGTTTCCTTAACTGATGCTATAAATTTAGTTTTGTATTTAAATTGCTCCGAATTCTTAGTCCAAGAGGTTCAGAATTTTGGGTGTTCCTCTCGTCCAGTCCTTCCAAAAACACGGTCAGCCCGGCCAGTCTGCCAAGCTCCGGCTTCCTCCGCATACCCTTCCAGCGAACTCCCTGCCTGCCCCATGCTGGACCCACATTCCTCTACTGGGCCCAGTAAGCGGAGGAGGAGGAAGAAAGCGGCTCCAGTCTCTCCAGAGCCCGCTCCAGTGTCTCCAGAGCCCGCTCCAGTGTCTCCAGAGCCCGCTCCAGTGTCTCCAGAGCCCGCTCCAGTGTCTCCAGAGCCCGCTCCAGTGTCTCCAGAGCCCGCTCCAGTCCCCACAGAGCCAGCTCCAGTGCCTGTGGGGATTTTAATTGTATTTGAGGGGATGAACGAGCCCTCTGCTCCAGCCGCCGCCGAGCCTGCCGCTCCAGCCGCCGCCGCCGAGCCTGCCGCTCCAGCCGCCGCCGCCGAGCCTGCCGCTCCAGCCGCCGCCGCCGAGCCTGCCGCTCCAGCCGCCGAGCCTGCCGCTCCAGCCGCCGCCGCCGAGCCTGCAGCTCCAGCCCTTTCCGAGCCTGCAGTTCCAACCCTGTGCGAGCCACCAAGTGAGGTGGCCTGGCTTATAGACTTTTGGACAGAGCCAAGTTCTCCAGTCTCCGCCGAGCCAAGCTCTCCAGTCTCCGCCGAGCCAAGCTCTCCAGTCTCCGCCGAGCCAAGCGCTCCAGTCTCCGCCGAGCAAGCCGCTCCAGTCTCCGCCGCCGAGCAAGCCGCTCCAGTCTCCGCCGCCGAGCAAGCCGCGCCAGTCTCCGCCGCCGAGCAAGCCGCGCCAGTCTCCGCCGCCGAGCAAGCCGCGCCAGTCTCCGCCGCCGAGCAAGCCGCGCCAGTCTCCGCCGCCGAGCAAGCCGCGCCAGTCTCCGCCGCCGAGCAAGCCGCGCCAGTCTCCGCCGCCGAGCAAGCCGCGCCAGTCTCCGCCGCCGAGCAAGCCGCGCCAGTCTCCGCCGCCGAGCAAGCCGCGCCAGTCTCCGCCGCCGAGCAAGCCGCGCCAGTCTCCGCCGCCGAGCAAGCAGCGGCAGCCGCCGCCGAGCCAGCTGCTCCAATTATGAACTTTGTAAAGACTGTTTTCCCTCCCTGCCTCCCTCTCCCGCCTCCCATGTGTGTCTTCACTGAACCTTCACCTCAAGCCCCCTCGCCCAGATCTCCACCTCGGACCTCTGGGCGATTACCTTCACCCCGGCTCCAACCTCCCTCTGCTCCACCGTTGCCCATCAGTCCTCCAGCTTCACCAGTCTCCATCCTGCCTCCACTCACACCTTGGTCATTCATCAGCCTGCCCTCCCCTCTGGACTGCACTCCTCCGTGCTCCGTCACTCCGTCCCTCGGATTCAGTTGGCCTCCTTACTCCCCCTGGTGTTCGTTTTGTTGGCTGTCCTCCTGCTTCCACTGCGGCCTTCTGGAGCCCCGGCTGCGCTTCGGTTCCGCCATCACCCGCCAGTCCTTCAGCGACGCCTGGGCTCAATGCCTCGAAGGCTTCGGCTCCTGACCCGCCATGGCTGCCCGCTGCACCTGACCCGCCATGTATGCCCGCTGCATGTCTGCCCGCTGCACCTGACCCGCCATGGCTGCCTTCAGCCCCTGACCCGCCATGGCTGCCTTCAGCCCCTGCCCCGCCATGGCTGCCTTCAGCCCCTGCCCCGCCATGGCTGCCTTCAGCCCCTGACCCGCCATGGCTGCCTTCAGCCCCTGACCCGCCATGGCTGCCTTCAGCCCCTGACCCGCCATGGCTGCCTTCAGCCCCTGACCCGCCATGGCTGCCTTCAGCCCCTGACCCGCCATGGCTGCCTTCAGCCCCTGACCCGCCATGGCTGCCTTCAGCCCCTGACCCGCCATGGCTGCCTTCAGCCCCTGACCCGCCATGGCTGCCTTCAGCCCCTGACCCGCCATGGCTGCCTTCAGCCCCTGACCCGCCATGGCTGCCTTCAGCCCCTGACCCGCCATGGCTGCCTTCAGCCCCTGACCCGCCATGGCTGCCTTCAGCCCCTGACCCGCCATGGCTGCCTTCAGCCCCTGACCCGCCATGGCTGCCTTCAGCCCCTGACCCGCCATGGCTGCCTTCAGCCCCTGACCCGCCATGGCTGCCTTCAGCCCCTGACCCGCCATGGCTGCCTTCAGCCCCTGACCCGCCATGGCTGCCTTCAGCCCCTGACCCGCCATGGCTGCCTTCAGCCCCTGACCCGCCATGGCTGCCTTCAGCCCCTGACCCGCCATGGCTGCCTTCAGCCCCTGACCCGCCATGGCTGCCTTCAGCCCCTGACCCGCCATGGCTGCCTTCAGCCCCTGACCCGCCATGGCTGCCTTCAGCCCCTGACCCGCCATGGCTGCCTTCAGCCCCTGACCCGCCATGGCTGCCTTCAGCCCCTGACCCGCCATGGCTTTTGAACCTGCCCTGGAGACCTCCACTCCAGTCTGCTCCTCCCCCTGCACCAGCTTGAGGTCTCCAGGGCGCCCGCCCCCCTCCCGGTTGTTTCATCTACGGCGCGAGGACGCGCCTACTGGGAGGGGGGGGTAATGTCACAGAACCCTTGTTTCCCTGGACTTCATTTCCCATGATCCTCCTGTTCTCCACACCTGCACTCACTTCCCTCGTCAGTTCCTCATCACGGATCACCTGCACCTGGACTCTATTGTCAGCACTCCCCATATAATGCACTCACTCCCTGCACTCCTTGTCCGTTCTCTGTTTTAAGATGTATGTTTGATCTCTGCCTTCTGTTTAATAAATGTATTGTTCGTATTGTGGAAATCCGTATCAGCCTCATCTCTGCACCAGCATACGTAACAATTTAAGTCTAAGTTTGGTTTCTTTAACAACGGCTGAACTATAGCATGTTTTAATGCTATCCATGCAGACATCGATAATGTTTTAAAGATAAGGCCCCACTGCATCTAAAACTTGTTTCAAGAGAAATGGAGGGATGGCATCCATAGAGGAACCTGACGACTTTAATTGACCCACTATTTCTTGAAGATGGGAAATAGAAGTAGGTTCAAATTGCTTAAACTCTGCCGTACAAGTCATAGAGATAGAAGAATCAAATTAGGGACAAGATATCCCCAATCTAATGTCACTGATCTTATTCACAAAAAAATTTAAGAAAATCACCACACAGAGTCTTTGATACAGCAGGATACTCATAAACAGGTGGATTAATGACAGAGTTGAAACAGTAAAAAGAGTTCTTGGTCTATGTAATTTTCAGTAATGAGTTTAGTAAAATAACTGGATCTTGCTGCTCTCAAAGCCTTTTGGTATTTTAACAATGAATCCCTTAATATTTCAAAAGAGACATGAAGCTTATCTTTCTTCCATCTATGCTCTGCTCTTCTGTAGGACTGCGTCAAGGAGAGTATGTTGTCATCAATCCATGGCTCAACTCTTGGATTAGGTTTTAAGGTCTTTACGGGAGCCACTGTGTTTAAAACATTCACACATGTAGAATTGAACTCAGACAAAAGCTCCTCTGCACTTAATTCATACGGGTTTGCATCCATAGCTTGCATAGTATTGCAGAAAGCTGATAAGAAAACTCTACTAGTAGCAGAGTTAATTAATCATGATTTACAGACCAGACTTTTGAGTTGCAAAAAGTTTGATGATGTAGGAATATAAAACATGACACATTTATGATCAGAAAAACCACTGTCCACTATCTCTAGATCATAAAGAGAAATACCATATGATAACACAAGATCAAGAGCATGTCCACCCTGATGGGTGGGAACATTTACATGATAATTAGATCAAAGGCATTTATCAACATAATAAACTCTTTAGCTAAAGAGTCTGTTGTGCAACACACATGTACAGAAAATCTCCAAGAATTAACAATTTATCATACTTTGGTACAAATTCACCCCCCAAAAATTTGCAAACTCGTTTAGGAAGTCTGCATTGTGTTTAGGAGGGCAATATAACAATGTAAGGCAATCAATAGTGGACTATTCGGTTCAAGTCAGTGGTGTAGTCTAGTTTTTTGTAGTGAGTATACTGTGATTTTTCCCTCCCAGCCTCACACTAACCTGTCCCAGAGTGACACCCCATAAGCACCACCACACACACTAATGCATGTAGTAGCTATGCATCTGATCTAGGCTATATGTAATTGAGAGCATTCTGAAAGACTTTTGTGTGTGTTATCAACATTTCAATTTATTATAATTAACAAAAGACTTTAAAAGCCATTGGCATTTACAGCTGAAGAGACTGATTTTCTACTGTTGAGTGTCAATCACCATCTAACTCCACTTAAGACACGCTTAGATGTTATATGAATATGGTCCCTGGAACACATGTTTTATCAGCTGGCAAGTTTCAATGCACATTTAAGAGTGCAAGTTGCAACTATTATTACACTCTAAAACATGTTTGGTTAAAAACAACCCAAGTTGGGTTGAAAATGGACAAACCCAGCAACTGGGTTGTTTTAACCCAGCGGTTGGGTTAAATGTTTGCCCAACCTGCTGGTTTTATTTATTTATTTAGTTTTATTTAACCCAACTATTGTGTAAAAATTGTTGTATTGCTTGCTTAAAATTAACCCAAAATATGTTGGAAATGAACATTTATTAATATTAAATGTGTCTGATTTTCAATTTCCAACCTATGGGTTCATTTTAAGCCAGCCATATAGTCATTTTTAAACAATAGTTGGGTTAAATAAAACTATCCAGCAGGTTGGGCAAACATTTAACCCATCCGCTGGATTTGTCCATTTTCAACCCAACTTTAACCCAACATTTTTTAGAGTGTGACAATAATGGAAAGATGAAGCTTATCAGTATGTCACAATATCACAATATGTTTGGACTTTGTTTTCTGTTTTGCACCATTTTCTGTCAGTCTGTCATCATAGTTTTGCATTTCAATTCACTAACTTGCAATTCGAGTCAACATCAGTTATTTTGGATATACTGTATATCAGGTACAGTACATGGCAAATTTTCTCAAGAAAAAAATCTCAACCAATGCTGTATAATGCATCAGTTGGTACTACATTAATATTGAAGGTTAAAATGAACTGATTTGTATACAAACTTAAATTACACTTAAGGAAATTTTTATAAAAATAAAGTTATTATAGGCCTACTAACTTTAAATTTATTTCTACTCCAATTTACAGAAAAACTACCATGTCAATAACCTTTTGACTAAAATGCTTATTAGTTTCAGTGACATTTATTCATTCTTATTTAGTTTTTATTTAATTTTACTCAAACTTTCTGTTTAGTCTGTTTATATGAAGGTTACAACTTTGATGTTCAACATATTATTTCAGAAATGCAAACAATTAAACATACTGAAATTTCAACTTCATTTGGTTGGTTTTATGTTGTTTAATTTAGCTGTAAAAAAAAATAATATTTGTAAAATATTTTTCAAAGAATATTTGTAAAAGGAAATTTGATTATTAAATTATTTTTTTTTAAATAGGTACATTATCTTTAAACATGGGTTTGATTCAGATTCAGTTAGATGGTCAGTTTATACCCACCTACTGACTCGGCTCAACTTACCCCTAACCTGGGGTAAATTGAGCCAGAGGAACACTTTTTCATAAATGTATTCTGATCATTTAAAATGATAGGAGACATCCTTTAAATTACTTTAAATACTTTCATTGTACTTCTGCTCATTTTCCCTTATCTTGAGGACAACATAAGTCAAAAATGGCTCATCTTACCCTACTCTCCCCTACTGTTACAGTACAGAGGAGGTTGGAGACACAGGTACAGTTTATGATGTTTATTGAGACAACCAGAGCAGTGAGCAGGTGAGTTAGGCAGATGAAGATTCCAGACAGAATATATATCAAAACCGTACTACTTGACTTGATCTTCACACCAGGTTTGAAGAATGCAGAGAGATGTGGAACAGAGAAGTTTCCCAGACAGAGAATATATCCAGACAGAGTTACTTGGCTTGATCTTCACACCAGATTCAATGAATGCAGAGAGACGTGGAGCAGAGGAGTTTCCCAGACAGAGAATACATCCAGACAGAGTTACTTGGCTTGAACTTCACACTAGCTTCGATGAAGACAGGGAGACGTGGAGCAAATGCTAAACAGAGACACTCACGGAGGACTGGGGAACACAGAGGATCTAGGAGACACACTGGAGACGGGTTAGTCATCCGTATGGTAAGCATTCAGGTTAGTATGCGTTAACGAGACCGGACAATGACTGAGTGTCTTTTATAGTGCTGTTGATTAAGCTGGTGATGAGTGTCAGGTGCATGTGATCAGCACTCTGGTGAGGGAGCGTGACGTGGCTGGGTGCAGAGCCTGGTGTGTCTGTGACAATACCTCCCCCTCCCCGGTAGGCGCATCCTTGCGCCTAAGATGACACAACAGCGAGGGGGGCGCCCCGGTACCAGGTACTCGGTCTTAATGGCGGGTCTGGGGCTGTGGGCGGCCATGGCTGGTCTAGAGCAAGAGATGGCCACGGTGGGTCTGGAGCCAGGGATGGCCACGGCGGGTCTGGAAACAGGGATGGCCACGGCGGGTCTGGAGCCAGGGAGTAACTGTCAGGTATGTCGACGGACCTTTTTTCCAATGGACTCTCAATGGATGTAGCACAGCCATGGACCCTCCTAAGAGTCTTTTGGACAAGACTTGGAACTCGACTTGGAACTCGACCTGGATCTGGACCTGGATCTGGACCTGGGTCTGGACCTGGGTCTGGACCTGGGTCTGGACTTGGGTCTGGACTTGGGTCCTGACTTGGAAACTGACTTGGAAACTGACTTGGAAACTGACTTGGAAACTGACTTGGAATCTGACTTGGAACTCGACCCGGAACCTGACTTGGAACTTGACTTTTAGGGAAACATCCAGGAAAACATTGGTTACCCCACTTTAGGAGTTTGAAGGGTTCATTGACTACTGGAGTAGATTCAGCGGTTATCGAGATGGGCTCGGTCGTGGTGGCAGGAGCGTGCTCGATGGTGGCGAAGGCTGGAGCGGGCTTGTGACAGGCTAGAGCAGGCTCGCAACAGACTGGGGCAGGCTCGTGACAGGCCGGAGCAGGCTCAGCGGGGCATGGAGCTACTGGCTTGGCGGGGCATGGAGCTACTGGCTCAGCTGGGCATGGAGCTACCGGCTGAAGCCTTTGCCGCCTGAAGAAGCTCTCGCCTCCGTCGAAGAGGCTCCCACAGCGGACTGCTGAGCTCGCCGGACGAAGAAGGCCACTGGAGCGGGCTTGGCGAAGGCTGTTTGGAGAGGGCTCGGCGGAGACTGGAGAGGGTTTGGCGGTAGGAAATTCAGGAGGTTTGGGCTGCATGGAGGAAGAAAACTCAGGAGATTTTGGTTGTGCGGGGGCAGAAAACTCAGGAGACTTTGACTTCACGGGGGCAGAGAACTCAGAGAACTTAGCCTGCACAGAGGCAGCAAACTCCGGAAACTCAGGCTGCACGGAGGCAGAACACTCGGGAAACTTAGACTTCTTGGGGACAGAGAACTCAGGGAACTTGGACTGCACAGAGGCAGGAAACTCAGGGAACTTGGGCTGCACGGTGGCAAAACACTGTAGAGATAACTTGGACGGCTTGGTCTTCCTCCTCCTTTTCTTTGACCGTCTGGACCCAGCAAAGGGTTGTGGGTCCGGCAGGACACAGGGGAAAAGTTCACTGGAGGGGCATGTGGAGGAAGATGGAGATCGACGATCTGGCCAGGCCGCCCGTGTTTCTGGGGAAATCGGACGAATGTGTAGCATATGCACACGTATCAGGATAATCAATAAACTTGGGAATGTTCAGAACGCTTTTAGCATGCTGGACTGGGTTGTAAAACCATTTCGGCTCCGAATAGTCTGCCATAAGATGAGCCCACTTGACACTTTTGTGGACCTGCGATGGTAAACAGTAAAGTCCAACTTCCTCTCTTTGGTGACTTCAAAAGGAGCACCCCCCCCAGAGACTGACCAGATCCACATTCCAACACCCCACACACACAGGAACACACAAAAGCACACACACAGGCACGTACAGAAACACACAATCATACATTTTTAACTGTATATGTGAACTACCACTATGCTGGAATATATATATGATATATTTTAGAGCCTATGCATGTTTCCTAGTGTTTAAATGAGTGTATTTGTGCTAGTGTGCATTTTAACGATATAATTTTGTCTGTAAACCATAACTTGGTTTCTATGCCTTTCTGACCTATCGAGTTTGATCTCGTTTCAAAGCTCCGGACTTGAGCTATTCATTGAGACATGTCACAAAACGGACAAATGCATTTTTCTATGTGTTTAATGATCCTGTGAAGAACACACCCCATCTCGAAATCCGATCTGATAGCCATTAAGTATGCAAATTCAGCTAGGAGACCAAACAAAGCAACTTTGCCCGCCAAATAGTGCTGCGCCTCTATTGGCTGCTACAATTCAGGAGGTGTGTTAGCTTGGGTTTCCATAAAGACAACGACACACACCTTCGCACGCCTCTTGTCTCTTCGCTCCTCTTGTCTCTTCGCGCTGCTCTTCTTCTTCTCCTTTGTCTCCCGACTGACTCACGAGCACCTCGTGCACGGACGCCTCAGGTGACCGCA
Organism: Megalobrama amblycephala; assembly: GCF_018812025.1. Lineage (NCBI taxonomy): Eukaryota > Metazoa > Chordata > Actinopteri > Cypriniformes > Xenocyprididae > Megalobrama > Megalobrama amblycephala. The sequence goes on from NW_025953345.1 coordinate 41,475, forward strand.
CTTCCCAACCACGCGCGCAGTTCGGGAGGACCACTTCTTTAGACTCTCTCTCTCTCTTCGGCTAAGTTACTTAAGCTTAAACCTCTTTTGAAAACCCCGCCGGAGAAACCCTCTCTGAAAGGACCAACCCAGCCAGGCGCATTGAAACTGCTACACACGGACTTGAACCAATAAGCAAGTATTATCATTTATCTGAATTTGTCTAAACTGATTTCTGTGCTGGCTCTCTCTCTCTCAAAAGGGTTTACGTTAACTGTGTAATTTGCCATCCTTTGATCATCTTTCTTTCCATGTCTTTTCTTCATTCTCACTCGTGTATATATATGTGTATACTTCTGTATATATTTTTGACGTATAATCTCGGTAGCCGTAGCTGCATATATTAAACACATAATTCATGCTCGATTGTTCTGTTGTTCTTTCAACTGAAGACCAAGTCACTTTAACGTTTTTCGATCGCTTTATGCTTTAGTTATTTTCATGGCCAGAAAATAACTCTGTTTATAATATTCTGTGAGGGACTTAGTTTGCTGGACAAACGAACAGTTTCTCTAGATAATTATTAAACCAGAACTAATCATATATGTAATTGATTATAATTCGTTGTAATTGATTCACAATATATGTTTAATTCCCCGTTGGGTTGATATATGAATCATAATTCATTCATAACCTTATGAATTATTATATTCATATTTCATCCATAAATTAATTAATAACTGTACGAACCGCTACATTCGTTACAAATGCACACAATATCCGGAACCTCCTCGACAAACTTAGAACCATTTAAATACAAAATCAAATTAATGGTATCGTCTAAGGATAAATGATCGACAGATTCATCAACACGGATCGTGCTCTCGTCCAACCCCTCCAGAAACAGAGCGTTTAAACAAGCATCTGACCATTTCGTCACATAAGCCAGCTCAACAAACTCCTCCACATACCTCTCCAGCAAACGTCCTTCCTGCAGGACCCCAACGAGGCAATCCGTGGCAGAGATTGGCGTGGGAGGTGCGGGAGGAGCAGACATCTCGGACATGACAAATAACCCCATTCTGAGTCTTGGATCTGTAGTGCTCCTAGTGATTGCTCAGCGGTATTGGGTCAGGTCTTCTGTTACAGTACAGAGGAGGTCGGAGACACAGGTACAGTTTATGATGTTTATTGAGACAACCAGAGCAGTGAGCAGGTGAGTTAGGCAGATGAAGATTCCAGACAGAATATATATCAAAACCGTACTACTTGACTTGATCTTCACACCAGGTTTGAAGAATGCAGAGAGACGTGGAGCAGAGAAGTTTCCCAGACAGAGAATATATCCAGACAGAGTTACTTGGCTTGATCTTCACACCAGATTCAATGAATGCAGAGAGACGTGGAGCAGAGGAGTTTCCCAGACAGAGAATACATCCAGACAGAGTTACTTGGCTTGAACTTCACACCAGCTTCGATGAAGACAGGGAGACGTGGAGCAGATGCTAAACAGAGACACTCACGGAGGACTGGGGAACACAGAGGATCTAGGAGACACACTGGAGACGGGTAAGTCGTCCGTATGGTAAGCATTCAGGTTAGTATGCGTTAACAAGACGGGACAATGACTGAGTGACTGTGAGTGTATTTTATAGTGCTGTCGATTAAGCTGGTGATGACTGTCAGGTGCGTGTGATCAGCACTCTGGTGAGGGAGCGTGACATGATTGGCTGGGTGCAGAGCCTGGTGTGTCTCTGACACCTACGGCGTATACCTGCGTATCACGTAGACTACACCACTGGTTCAAGTGTAAACAGATGCAGCTCAAAACTCCTGTAATCATTTTGTACAATTTCGTGGTGAGAAAATTTGTCTTTAAAAATATGGAGTAGAGTAGGCCTAATCCAGATAAGCAAGGCAAATTTAAAAACAAACCGTTTGAGGGTAAAATTTCCAAAAGAAGACTTGAATCACCGACGGTAAGCCAGGTTTCAGTAATAAATAAGCAGTCCAACTCACGCGAAGAAAAAAAGTCATTTATAATAAAAGTCTTATTTACCACCGATCTCGAATTGAGTAGACCCAACCTTAACCGAAGTGGATTGTCCGTCAACTCCTCCGACTGCCACACCTGAGGAAAAGTGTGAAGATGACTGAAGCACACTCCTCGACGGTAGATACGGGAAGAGCCATATACACCAGAGGTCACTGTGGCTGGGACCAGGGGAGCAGTCCACTTATATGATAGATCCAGTGAATGCCAGCGAACAGAATAGTCGCCAACAGAACCCCTCTCCTGAAGTCCCAAAGGCTGCACACCAGACTGCAGAGCCAGGTAGGACTTTAGCCTATCAGCACAGCCACCCAGTTCCCTTTCGATACTTCACTCGTACTGCGTATGGGGAATCGCTCTTCGCTGATCTCCGGCTGAAGCCTTTGCCGCCTGAAGAAGCTTGACTGAAAGCCGCTCTCACCGCCATCGAAGAGGCTCCCACAGCGGACTGCTGAGCTCGCCGGACGAAGAAGCACCGGCGCCCTCGTCAACTGCCGCCTCGAGCGCCGTCTCAAGCTGCCCGCTTCCCGCTCCTGGCCGCCTGCCAGCGCGTCTCCTGCCGCCATCCAGTGCGTCTAATAGAGTAGATTTCCCGCGGTTTCTCGCCGCTCTAAAAGAGCTTTTCCTCGTGGCTTTCGCCACTCTAAAGAGCTTCCTGCGGCTCTCGCCGCTCTAAAAGAGCTTCCTGCGGCCCTCGCCGCTCTAAAAGAGCCCCTCAAACGCCGTTTCTCACTGCAAGAACATGGGTCTTGCCTCTCTGCGCTCGTGGATCGCCTTCTTCAGTGAGGGCGATCCAGCCGCTCGCGCCCTCCCGTCTTCTTCCTCCCACGAGCCGGAAGAGACAGCGGGGCAGAACGGCCCAGCGCCTGGAGTTGGATGATCTCACGCCGGCCCATCCCCCGCGTGCCTCACCCTCTCCCCAGAGAGAGTAGTCCCCCGTCTTGTTCTCCCTCTCTGAGCTGCGTCCCTCGGCTGATGCGAGCGACCTCGTCTCCTTCGGCGGTTCTGTGGACGAGCCGCTCGATGATGACTCTATGTCTCTCGCGGCTTCTGAGACGGAGGAATGGGCCGGTGATTCTGAGGACCCTGCCCACCTGCCATCGCTGGAGCCCATTGACTGCAGGCCCGGGATGGATGCCGAGCTGTTCCGCATCCTCTCTACAGCTGTCGAGGAGCTTGACCTCCAATGGGCCCCACCTGAAGAACCAACACGCAGCAGACTGGACGAGTGGTTCCTGCCAGGACGTCGCCAGGCCCCTCGCCAACGCTCTGCACCATTCTTCCCTGAAGTCCATGATGAGCTGACCAAGTCGTGGCGCGCACCCTACTCAGCCCGCTTACGTACTTCACAGCAGTCAGCTCTCACTTCAGTTGATGGCTCCACGGAGAAGGGCTACGACAGCTTACCACCCCTGGACGAAGCAGTGGCAGCTCACCTCTGTCCCCCCGCGGCCGTGGGGTGGAAAACCAAGAGGGCCCTTCCATCCAAGCCCTGCAGGACTACCTCTGCCCTAGCTGGCAGAGCCTACACTTCTGCGGGCCAAGCTGCCTCTTCGCTGCACACCATGGCTATACTCCAGGTGTTCCAAGCCAAGCTCCTCCGCTCCCTGGACGAGTCTGGAATCGATGTACCTGCCTTTCGTGACCTTCGCAGCGCCATGGATTTGGCCCTGCGTGCCACAAAAGCCACAGCCCAGGCCATTAGATGGTCTATGGCCAGCCTGGTCGTGCTTGAATGCCATCTTTGGCTCAACTTGACCGAAATCAAGGACGCAGACAAGACGGTCTTCCTGGATGCCCCTGTCTCCCTGTCCGGTCTCTTTGGGCCAGCCGTAGAGGGCTTTACAGAGCGTTTCACCGCGGTTCAGAAGTCGTCCCAGGCCATGCGACACTTCCTGCTTAAGCGCTCCAGCTCTACCTCTACTTCCATCTGCCCCAGGACTGTGCCGGTTCAGCAGAGCAAGCCTGCTCCCTCTACCACCCAGGCAGCTCCAATTCTGAAGGAACAGCGCCGCCGAGTCTGACCCGTCAGGCGCTCCTCCTTCCCGAGGCAACGGCAGGCTCCCCGGCCTAAGATAGAGCTGGACCCGAGGCCTCCCAAGTCGTCCTGATCTCAGGGGAGGAAGGGGTTAAGTCCCGCCGAGGCCGGACCACCCCAAAAGCTCTTTCGTAACGCTGAAACAGATCCTCACGCAGATTTGCCCCGGGGACTGGTTCTGCTCGCTGGACCTGAAAGATGCATACTTTCACATCCAGATAGCCCCCCATCACAGGCGATTCTTGAGATTCACATTAGAGGGTGTGGCTTACCAATACACGGTCCTTCCATTCGGGCTGTCCCTAGCTCCTCGCACTTTTACCAAGTGCATGAACATGGCTCTTTTCCCTCTGAGACAGATGGGAATCCGAGTTCTCAACTATCTCGATGACTGGCTCATTATAGCCCAATCTCGAGCCGAGCTAGAACATCACAGATCCATGTTACTCAGCCACATGGAGTGCCTGGGTCTCAGGGTCAATTATGCTAAGAGCTCTCTGCTCCCCAGCCAGCGTATAACATTCCTGGGTGCAGTTCTCGACTCAGCCCATATGATGGCTGTAGTCTCACCAGAGCGTGCTCTGGTTATTCAGCAGCTCGCGGCTTCGGTCAGGAACAAAGCCTGTCTCCCTCTGAATTTCTTCAAGAGGATGTTAGGGCTAATGGCTTCTGCCTTCCCGGTTCTGCAGCTCGGCCTTCTTCGGATGCGGCCTCTGCAATACTGGTTGAAGTTTCAGGTCCCTCCTCATGCCTGGCGCCACAGCTGCCTGCGTCTCAGGGTCAATCGAGTTTGACCTGTTTGACAGCTCTGAAACCCTGGATGAACCCTACATGGTTCAGTCAAGGAGTACCCCTACAGGCGGTGTCCAGAAGGATGGTGCTCTCGACAGATGCGTCCAACGTGGGTTGGGGCGCTCTTTGCGAGGGCAGACCGGCCTTCGGCTCGTGGTCTCACGAGGAGAGCCATCTGCACATCAACTGCCTCGAGATGCTGGCAGTGATCTGAGCCCTTCAGGCATTTCAGGCACACCTGACAAGACGCCACATTTTGGTCCAGTCGGACAGCATGACAGTGGTGTCATACATAAATCACCAGGGCGGTCTTTCATCCAGCTGCTTATGCGCTCTGGCGAAACGTCTCCTGGAATGGGCATTACCGAGGTTTCAGCCGCTCAAGGCGACTCATATATCCGGGAGGATGAATTTGGGAGCAGACATGTTATCTCGGAGCAACGTCCCCTCAGATGAGTGGATGCTCCACCCCCAGATGGTTCTCAGAATCTGGGAGTTCTTCGGGAAGGCAGAGGTAGATCTCTTTGCCTCAAAAGACAACTCTCACTGCCCAATTTATTTTTCGAAGGAGGAAGATGCGCTGGCCCACGTCTGGCCCAGCGCTCTCCTGTACGCTTTTCCCCTGATCGCTCTGATCCCTCAAGTCATCAGGCGAATTGAGGAAGACAAACACAGAGTCCTCCTGGTGGCCCCGCTCTGGAGGAGCCAAGTTTGGTCCTCGGAGCTGTTCAGGCTTTCCACGAAAGCCATGTGGCCAATTCCCCTGAGACGGGACCTCCTCTCTCAGGCAAACAGGACGATCTGGCATCCTCAGCCAGAACTTTGGGCTCTGCACCTCTGGTCCCTCGATGGGAGCCTGCTAACCTCCCTGGGGACGTGCTAAATACCATTTCTCATGCGAGAGTGCCGTCCACGAGATGCCGCTACGCCCAGAAATGGTCCGTCTTTGTTGGCTGGTGCTCTGCACGCAACATAGACCCTGTGGAGTGTGACGTATCACCGATACTGTCTTTCCTCCAGGAGCGTTTGGATATGGGTTGCACCCCTTCAACGGTCAATGTTTACATAGCAGCCATTGCAGCGTTTCACGCTCCTATCGTTGGCCAGTCAGTGGGACGAAACAACCTTGTGGTGCGTTTCTTGAGAGGTTCTAGGCGATTGAATCCTCCTCGCCCTCTCACCGTCCCTACCTGGGACCTCTCTCTGGTCCTCAGGGCTCTCAAAGGGCCTCCCTTTGAGCCACTGCATTCAGCTGACCTCAGGCCCCTGACGCTCAAAACCGCTCTGCTGCTTGCACTAGCATCGGTTAAGCATGTTGCATCTTGCATCACTTAAGCATCTTGGCGGTATGATTCAGTGGCCTCTACCGAGCTCCGCTTCATGCCACTCCGGGAGTTAACTCCTCGTTGCAAGTGTAACATGGGTTCGACGGCTTCAGCCTTCTCACTTGTCCACTGGTTCCCTATCAGTGCCCAAGACAAGTCCATTCGTTCCCTGCCATGGCACGGCGCGGTTGAATTTGTTCCCCATACGCAGTACGAGTGAAGTATCGAAAGGGAACTTACTCGGTTACTAACGTAACCTCAGTTCCCTGAGATACGGAACGAGTACTGTGATACATGCCGTGCCATGAGGCTGCAGCTTCAGTGTCGTCGCTTCAGTCGAATGACCTGAAATCCTATGGCGAAACGCCTGCTTATATAGCCCTAAACCCCACCCATTTCGGTGGGAATATTCACACGCTTTGTCGCCATAGGCCGCGCAGCTATGCCGCGCCATCATTGGTTCAACAACTTGTCTATGAGTGAACCAATGACGATGCAGTTATACTGCGTTATTGAAAAAGGCTTCAGTAACGGGGAAAAAGGAGACCTTTCCCCATACGCAGTACTCGTTCCGAATCTCAGGGAACCAAGGTTCCTTTAGTAACCGAGTACGTTTTCCGTGTTTCTTACTTTTCTTACTCGTTTATTACTCTTCACCGGTAACGAGCACGGCCATCCCCGAAGATAACCAAGTATCGACAATAGAAAAGGAGGAGGTGGATAACATGAGCCATTTGAGGCATAGCCCAAATTGTTTGAACTGGTCCGCAGACTTAAGATAGTTGACCTATCATAGACCAATATCGCACAATGCGTTACTTTAAAAAAACAAAACAAAAAAACAACAAAAAAACAACAATACAAATACTAGCCTTCGAGACCGACGGCATGTCATGTACACCTGCGCCATCTTGAATGTAGTAATGAATACATCTTTATTGTGTCTCAGTTTTTCCACATATATTCTGATCCCGATAATCACACTTACCACTTGCTCTATTTCTGTAAATCCGTTTTTGTGAATGAATGATGACTTACTGTAGCCGTTGCTCTGGTCTTCTTTAGCCGCTAATGGCACCTGCTGCGAATGATTGATTACATCACATTAAATGTAAACAGCGACTGATAATGGATTATATTAAAAGTAACATAGATAAAACTACACCATTTACTTCTAACTCCTGTTGTAATCTGTTGAGTCCATTCCCGATAGCACACGTAACCTACTTCTGCAAGATGTCTGTTAAAGATCACTTCACCTGGAAAGCATCTGCTGTTTACAAACATCTGATAGACATCTTTAAGATGTCAGTTTTACATACATTCTAAATCATAAACATCTTAAAGACATCTTCTAAACGTTTATTTGACATCTGAGAGGAAACGTCCTATAGACGTATTGCAGATGAGCAAACACTCCAAAAAATATGTCTTCCAGGCGTAAACGCGGACATCAAATAGACGTCTCCGAGATGTACATGTGGTATCAGGGTATTGACTGTGTTTACCCACCCCTGTCCATCTCCAGATGCACTTGGCTCATCTCATCTCCTTTGTTTCGCCTGTCATGTGTCTCCTGGCAACGAAGCGCATGTTTCCATTTGTGTTCGGAACGATTTTAAAGTCTGATTCTTTCAGATTTTGAAAGTCGTGTAGTGTATTCCAGCCTTAATAGATGGAGATCATGCATCGGCAATCTGCTGCAATTCCTGCAGTTTACGGATGTTCTGTCAAATTTGAACCACTGAATTTGTAAAGTGAAATAAAATGGGCAGAAAATTGCCTGACTGAATATGTTGGAAGTGAAATCTGAAAGGTGAATATGAATCTTCAAATTTTTAATAATGAAAATGTGGGTGAAATGTTTTGAATTGAAATATTCACAGCATTAATATATGACCATGTTGAATTTCAGCCCACAAAAATGCAAGCCCTAAAAATACAATGCATTAAATTGCAAACACGGTTAATGCAATGCAAATTTTTTTTTTTTCAATCAGTGCAATTCAACATGCTTTTTTATTTCAAACACTTTGGCATTAATAAACTTCCATACTGATAGGCTAATAGTTTGATGTTCCAAATATTGTCACAGGTTTTAAATCAAAATGTGTATTGTTATGGGGCCTCCAAGAAAAGGCTGATGTTTAACTGAATTTTCAACCTATCATTAAATCTTATTACATCTTGGAACTGATGTAGCTAGCGTCACAAAATGACCTTAGATTTAGGCTAGCTACTCAAAAATGTAGCTAGTTAAAATACAAACTACTTCTAAAACATGTTTCAGACAAGAGCTACAAGCTAAGCTACAAGACTAAAGACTAAAGCTTGCTACATTTAAGCTTATATATATATACACACACACAAAAGCAAAAGAGCAGGTGTTATTAAATTGAACACAAAACATCTGTATAAGAACAAAACTGGAAAACATGTACATTGCAAAACTGGGGGAATCAAATATTCTTAAAGATAGCAAAACCTGAAATCAACAAAAATGTAATGAGAAATATGGGTGCAGAGAAATAGGGTGGCTAAAAAACAAAAGAGAAATATTGGCAAAGGCAAAGTGTCCAAAGAACATGTTGAATCTTCTCAAAAATACCTTTCAAAAAATAGTGTATAATGTTGCCTTGTGTCATGATCACCGTCTGTTCCTGTCAGTTCCCGGACTACATCTCCCATCATCCTCTCTGCCACTCACCTGCACACACTTCACACTAATCACTAATCACCACACCCAGCTGCAGCTCATTACACGGACTATAAAAGACTCATACACACACCACCTCACTGCTAGGTCTTGTTTTCCCTGTGTTGCATTACCAAGCGTTATATCCTGTCTGCCTGTCCTGTGTTACCGTTCCTGCCTGTTTCCTGTTTGTTGACCCGTTGCTGCCTGTCCTGACCATCGCCTGCACCCTGACTACGATTCTGCCTGTTCCTTGTTGTTCCCGTTTGCTCCCGTTTGACCCTGCCTGTATGACAACGCTCACTGTAAATAAAGCTTTGCATTTGGATCCCTACCTGAGTCCCGCCTTCGTTACAGAAGACCTAGCCATACCCAGGTCCAGCAAGCTTTGTGAGCGTTCCCGTCTCGGCAATATGAATCCATCTGCTCAGTTGATGTGTCTCCGTCAAGGAGACAGAGCGTTAGAGGATTACGTCAAGGAGTTTATCGGACTGGCACAGTTAACGTGTTTTGATGAGGTATGTCTCATGATCTTTTTCCGAGGAGGACTGTCTCATCCGCTGTGTTCCGTCATGCCGCTTCACGATCCCAGGTGGTCGTTGGAGCAATATATTGTCCTCGCATTGCAGCTGAGTGGCTCTAGTTTTACCGTGGGTGTCGCGGAGGAGCACGACACCACGTTGCATCACGTAATGGCTGCCGCTAAAGAGGACATTCAAGTCAAGTCACGTCTTCGCTGATCACCCAGAGCAACGTCACGCCTTCGTTGATCGCCCAGAGCAATGTCACGTCGCCGCTGATCGCCCAGAGCACCGTCATGCCTTCGCAGATCGCCCAGAGCAACGTCACGCCTTCGTTGATCGCCCAGAACAATGTCACGTCGCCGCTGATCGCCAAGAGCACCGTCACGTCTCTAGATCAGTCAGAGAACGGCAAGGATTACGTTCCAGTGTGGTTGACCCACCGCTGATTTCAGCACGAGCGGCTGGTATTCCCAAGCATACACCAGCCGTCTCATTCTCAATCCCGCCGGCCGCGCCGCTCTCAATCCCGCCGGCCGCGTCGCACTCAAGCCCGCCTGTTTCAACGCACTCAAGCTCGTCTGTTTCAACGCACTCAAGCTCGTCTATTTCAACGCACTCAAGCTCGTCTGTTTCAACACACTCAAGCTCATCTGTTTCAACGCTCTCAAGCTCATCTGTTTCAACGCACTCAAGTTCGAGTCCGCCGGTTGCTACGCACTCAAACTCTCTGGATGCGATGGACGAGATGGCCGTTTCGCCAGTGCCCACGGGCAAGATGGCCGCCCTTTCGGTGTCTGGAATAGAAGGGGTTGTTCCAGCCATTGAGTCCGCTCCAGAACCCGCCACAGCCAGTGAGTCTGCTCCAGCCAGTGAGTCTGCTCCAGCACAGCCTGCTCTCCTGGTCTGTCCTGTCTTGGCCCAGAGGGCTGTGCTCACTTTTTATGTCTTGGCTGTCCTGCGTGCATTGATGAACTCGAGCTCTATGGACTTTGGAACAGTCTGCCAGCCCGAGCAGCCCGCTGTTGTCTCAGAGCCGTCCGCTGTCGCGCCAGAGCAGCCCGAGCCGGCAGCCCTGCCGCTGCCGCTGCCCAAGCGTTTTGCCCTGCTGGCGCCACCCAGGCCTTCTGTCCACGAACCTACACACACCACCTCACTGCTAGGTCTTGTTTTCCCTGTGTTGCATTACCAAGCGTTATATCCTGTCTGCCTGTCCTGTGTTACCGTTCCTGCCTGTTTCCTGTTTGTTGACCCGTTGCTGCCTGTCCTGACCATCGCCTGCACCCTGACTACGATTCTGCCTGTTCCTTGTTGTTCCCGTTTGCTCCCGTTTGACCCTGCCTGTATGACAACGCTCACTGTAAATAAAGCTTTGCATTTGGATCCCTACCTGAGTCCCGCCTTCGTTACACCTTGCTATACCTCCGAAATGTTTAGATGCCTATTCAACACACTAAGAAGCTGATGAGCTGAATCAATCTTTTTAATTCTATTTTATTTCAGTGCAATGAGAAATCAGCATGACTAATGTGATCGACACTGAGGAGAATGAAGAACCTCTGCTGAAAACCCAGGTGAAAAAAAAAAAAAGTAGACTTGAATACACTAAAACAATACTTAAATACAAGCAAGTACATTTGTAGTATGTTGTGGATATTTTAATTTTTCATATTTGCAAGATGTATGTTAAAAACATGTCTGTGCTAACAATGTGTGGAAAGTTACAGCCACTAAGAGATGTTCCAAATATGGTAAAAGGACAGAGGCTTCGGCCTTGGAGGTTAGAGATATAAAAGTAAGGGGAAGCTTTCGTTCTTGGTCTTACACTCTGCAGCTACTTGTGTTTCTGAATGACCTGTCTGACCTTTCTTGCAAGAAATAAAAGCTTTAAAGACAATTGGACGTGTTTGTCTCTTATGCAGTAGAGTCGGAGTTGATTTTTTTTTTTTTTTGCCACAACAAGTACATTCTTATTTTTTTTTGTGCTAAATAAAATTGTAAAAGTTATTGTTATGATTTGCTGGTGTTAGCTGTAGCAAGCACCGAGCGACAACGATAGAAGATCCAAATGCAGTTTATTGAGAGCACAGTCCAAAGTCAGAGTCCATTTAAAGGGGTCAGGAATTGAGAAATCAACTTTTCCTTGAGCTTTTGATATATAAGAGGTCATCATACTATAAGAATATCCTGTAAGTTTCAGAACTGAAAACATCCTTGTTAGTCAAAAAAAAACTTTTATTAACACCAGGCCCACTGAACGACTGATCCTGAAATGTGCCTATCTATAGGTGAAACTCCGCCTTCGCAGAAGAAATCAACGCCTACTTCATCATTGCAACATTACCTTTCAAAGGATCCTTATGCTAGGAATATGGTTATTTATTTTTAACAATGTGAATGTCTCATTTGTGCAGCAGGCGCAATGATATTACGCAGCGCCTATGACCCCCTGCTTGCACAGGGAGCGTGCCTTGCAACCATGGAGACATTTGTGAGCTGCGAAATATCATTGCACCTGCTGAACCCATGGTACGGCAGCAAAGTTCCTTCATTATTACACCAGACTGAGAGTATAGTTCCTAGCCATATCAGCCTAGAAAATCGCAATTTTCCGTCGGTCTTAGTACATAATGTAACTACAGAAGAGTCAAGTTTTAAATAGGAAAAATATCAACTCTTTGGTCATTTTTGAGCAAGATGCTAATGATCTAATCAGATTCAATGAACTATGCTAAGCTATGTTAAAAGTGGTACCGCCAGACCCGGAGATCGGCTGAATGGATTCGAAAACTGTAAAACTCAACTGTTTAACTCTAGGGGAGTTGGAAAATGAGCCTATTTTCAAAAAAAGTGGAGTGTTCCTTTAAAAATTAGTTCAATCTTTAGTGGACTTTTATATAGTAATCCTAAGTTTAAATTAAATTGATTTTATTAAAAATATATTACTAAAGTACATTTTCCCACTTGTGGTACTTAAGTACACTTAATATAAATGCACTAATTAGCTCTAACACTGAAGTGTAGTCAGAAATAAACTAAATATACAAGTGTTTTATAAATGCATTACTTAAAAGTGTGCTATGAATGCTTTACATAAAGTTTTTGTGGATTTTTGTATATACTGTCACTAAGTTCTACAAACCCGATTCCAAAAAAGTTGGGACACTATACAAATTATGAATAAAAACAGAATGCAATGATGTGGAAGTTTCAAATTTCAATATTTTATTCAGAATACAACGTAGATGACATATCAAATGTTTAAACTGAGAAAATGTATAATTTTAAGGGAAAAATAAGTTGATTTTAAATTTCATGGCATCAACACATCTCAAAAAAGTTGGGACAAGGCCTTGTTTACCACTGTGTGGCATCACCTCTTCTTTTTACAATAGTCTGCAAACGTCTGGGGACTGAGGAGACAAGTTGCTCAAGTTTAGGAATAGGAATGTTGTCCCATTCTTGTCTAATATAGACTTCTAGTTGCTCAACTGTCTTAGGTCTTCTTTGTCACATCTTCCTCTTTATGATGCGCCAAATGTTTTCTATGGGTGAAAGATCTGGACTGCAGGTGTCACGGTTCACTAATCCGCTGTCTCATACTGTTGTCTGTGTGTAGGTTTTGGGGTGTGTCACTTGATTGTTCTGTGTGGGCGTCGCCGCTGATTGCTGATCAGCGGCAGCTGTGGATCATTACACCTGCCTATATAATGCCTTGTCTTTCGTCTCATGTTTGTCAGATCGTTTGTTGGAGTCCTGGTGTTGTCCCGTTGTTTTCTCGTGTTTCTTGTGTTTCTTGTTTCTGGATTGGATTCTCGTTGCTGGTTCTCTGTTTCCTGTCTGTCTCGTTGGATTACTCGTTCTGGATTTCATTCACGGATACTCACACGGACACACGGACTCACCATTCGGATTATCATTCATCACGGACATTTCATCGCCCATCGAAGTCCCTGTGTTACCCCTCTCCTGCTGTCTGTGTTGCTGCTGTGTGTTTTATGTATACTTACCTGGCGTGAAGCTCTATTAAAGAGATATTAACTTGCAATTGTATCCAGCCTTCTTTTTCCGTGACAGAACGATCTGACCAACCATGGATGCAGCAAGTTCAGCAACTATCACGGAGTTCATCAATCACAGTATTTCTCGCATGGATCAGCAGCAGGAGAGCATCTCTTCCACTGGACGCGCTGTTCAGGCGTTGGTAACACAGGTGTCCGAGCTCTCCAAGCAGCTGCAACAACTTTGCGCTCCCACTGCGCCAGCCCCGCCACCTGTTCCCCCACCATCACCGGAGCGGGGAGACCTGCCGGAGCCCCGCCTCCCCGTCCCACAGAGCTATGCTGGTGAGCCAGATTTTTGTCGAGCGTTTCTTAACAAGTGTTCTCTTCACTTTGCTCTGCAGCCACGCACCTTCGAGAAAGAAGAATCTAAGGTAGCGTTTGTTCTAACCCTCCTGACCGGAAAGGCGGCGCTCTGGGGAACGGCGGTGTGGGAAAATCAAGATCAATGCTGCTCCTCGTTCCCGGCACTCTCCGCCGAGATGAGGAGGGTGTTCGACCGTGTGGTGGCCGGAAAGGAAGCTCGTCAACTCACCGCCCTGAAACAGGGCAATCGCACGGTCGCCGACTATGCCATTCAGTTCCGCACCCTCGCGGCGGAGTGTCGGTGGAACGAGGAGGCGCAGTGGGATGTGTTCCTGCATGGGCTGGCCGATCGTATCCACCGTGAAATCTACGCGCTGGATCTACCTAAGACCTTCAATGGACTGGTTGAACTCGCTCTACGTGTGGACTCTCGCTTACAGAGGTTAGAGCTTTTAGAAGAATCTGGAGAGAAGCGCAGCGGAGGCGGCAGTCGTTTTTCCTCCGTGGTGGATATGGTCGGTCCTGTTTCCGATCCTGAGCCCATGCAGGTGGGGAGAGCTCGGCTTTCCCGGGAGGAGAGAGAGAGGCGGAGGTCCCAGGGTCTCTGTCTGTACTGCGGGGCGTCAGGACATATCATCAGGACCTGCCCGGTAAAAGACCAAGCTCGATAGTAAACTCGAGGCTACTATCGGGCGGGATCTCCGCCGAGAAGTCCTCGCCAGCCACCCTCCTCCCGGTAAGACTGAGATGGGCAACGCATAACATCACCTGCGACGCACTTCTGGACTCTGGGGCGGAGGGCAACTTCATGGACATTTCTTTTGCACGACAACACGGTTTACCCACATCATCTCTGACGCACTCCATATCAGTCAACGCTCGCAATGGACAGTCTCTTCCCAGTGTCTCCCATACTACTGATTTCATCACCCTCATCACATCTGGTAACCACACTGAGAAGTCCCAATTTCTGCTCTTGGACTCACCTCATGCATCTGTTGTTCTTGGACATCCCTGGCTCACCAAACACAATCCCCGCATCGACTGGCAACAAGGAACCATCACTGAGTGGAGCACCCAGTGTCACAAGTCTTGTCTTTTGTCTGCTTGTCCCACGGTGTCTGTTTCTGTTTTACAGGAGGAGGCGGTGGATTTGTCTAACGTGCCCAAGGAGTACATCGATCTGAAGGAAGTGTTCAGTAAGTCCCGGGCTGCTTCTCTTCCTCCTCATCGTCCCTATGACTGTGCGATAGATTTAGTTCCCGGTAAGTCTCCGCCTAAAGGCAAACTTTACTCTCTGTCTGTTCCCGAGAGGGAGGCCATGGAGAAATATATTTCTGATTCTCTAGCGGCTAAGTTCATCCGCCCTTCCTCATCTCCAGCGGGGGCGGGGTTCTTTTTTGTGGGGAAGAAGGACGGATCTTTGCGACCTTGTATTGATTACCGGGGGCTGAACAACATCACGGTAAAGAATACCTACCCTTTGCCGTTGATGTCTTCAGCCTTCGAGAGGTTGCAAGGAGCGTCCGTTTTCACTAAATTGGACTTAAGGAACGCTTATCATTTGGTCTGCATCAGGAAGGGGGATGAGTGGAAGACCGCTTTTAACACCCCCAGAGGGCACTTTGAATACTTGGTCATGCCCTTCGGGCTGTCCAACTCGCCCGCGGTCTTCCAGGCACTCGTCAATGACGTGTTGAGAGACATGGTTGACCAGTTCATATGTCTACCTGGATGACACATTGATTTTTTCATCGTCTCTCCAGGAGCATGTTCAACACGTCAGACGAGTGCTTCAGCGGCTGCTAGAGAATGGGCTTTTTGTCAAGGCGGAGAAATGCGAATTTCATGCACAGTCTGTTTCTTTTCTAGGGTACATCGTCTCGTCTGAGGGAATTCGCATGGATCCTGACAAGGTTAAGGCTGTGGTGGATTGGCCAAACCCAGATTCCCGTAAGGCCCTACAGCGGTTTTGGGGTTTGCTAATTTTTACCGGCA
Organism: Megalobrama amblycephala; assembly: GCF_018812025.1. Lineage (NCBI taxonomy): Eukaryota > Metazoa > Chordata > Actinopteri > Cypriniformes > Xenocyprididae > Megalobrama > Megalobrama amblycephala. The sequence goes on from NW_025953345.1 coordinate 57,243, forward strand.
TTTTATTCGCAATTTCAGCGATCACGCCTCTGACCGCCTTGACCTCCCCCAGAATGACCTTCAGGTGGTCAGATGCAGCCCACGCTGCATTTGCCAAACTGAAGAGCCGCTTCGTTTCGGCTCCTATTTTGATTGCCCCTGATCCATCGCGTCAGTTCGTGGTGGAGGTCGATGCGTCAGAGGTGGGGGTAGGTGCAGTTCTTTCCCAGCGATCTCCCTCAGACAACAAGATGCATCCATGCACGTATTTTTCGCATTGTTTATCTCCCGCCGAATGCAATTACGACATTGGTAATAGAGAGTTGTTGGCAGTCAAATTAGCGTTGGAAGAATGGCGTCACTGGTTAGAGGGATCGGGGGTTCCCTTTATTGTTTGGACTGATCACAAGAATTTAGAGTATATACGATCGGCTAAAAGGCTCAACTCTAGGCAGGCTCGGTGGGCACTTTTTTCGGACGTTTTGACTTTACTCTATTGTACCGCCCGGGCTCCAAAAACATCAAGCCCGATTCTCTTTCTCGTATTTTTGACCCTTCCGAACGCCCGTCCACTCCTGAGTGTATTCTTCCCGAGGCGTTAGTGGTCTCCACTCTTACATGGGAGGTCGAATCGAAGGTCCTAGCGGCCTTAGAAGGGGTAACGCCTCCGCCCGGATGCCCACCGAACTGTTTGTTTGTGCCGGAGGAGCTAAGGTCCTGGGTTATCAAGTGGGCTTGCCATCCAGGGGTTAATCGAACCAGGTTTTTAATCAAGCAACGATTCTGGTGGCCAGCTATGGCTTGTGATATTCGCAGTTTTGTTTTGGCTTGTTCAGTTTGTGCCACTGGTAAGACTTCCAACCGACCTCCAGATGGGTTACTCCAACCTCTGTCTGTCTCTTCGAGACCCTGGTCCCATATCGCACTAGATTTTGTTACCGCCCTCCCACCCTCCCAAGGGTATACGGTTGTTTTGACCGTGGTGGACCGATTCTCGAAGGCGACCCATTTTATACCCTTAGCCAAATTACCCTCTGCTAAGGAGACAGTGGTTGCGGTCATTGATCACATCTTCCGGTTACATGGCCTCCCGGTGGATGTGGTTTCTGACAGGGGTCCCCAATTTGTGTCCAAATTCTGGCAGGAGTTTTGTAAGTTACTGGGGGCGACGGTTAGTCTTTCCTCTGGGTTCCATCCCCAGACCAATGGTCAGACTGAGAGGGCCAACCAAGATTTAGAGCGAATGTTGCGATGTTTGGCATCCAAGAATCCTTCCTCCTGGAGTCAACAACTCTCTATGATTGAGTACGCTCACAATTCACTGCCAGTGTCTTCTACGGGCCTTTCTCCGTTTGAATGTAGTCTAGGTTACCAGCCACCTGTGTTTCCCAGTCTGGAGTCCGAGGTCGCGGTCCCCTCCGCTCACGCCTTCGTCCAGAGGTGCCGCCACACTTGGAACAGAGCCCGCGAGACTCTGCTGCAAGTGAGGGCGCGTACCAAGGCTAAGACCGACCGCCACCGGTCGAAGCCTCCCGTATACGTCGTGGGTCAAAAAGTGTGGCTTTCTACTAAGAACATTCCGCTCCGCTCCGTTGCCAATAAGCTTGCTCCCAAATTCATTGGCCCGTTTACTGTCACTAAAATTATTAGTCCAGTGGCAGTCCGCCTCAAATTGCCTCCGGCGTACAGGAGGATTCATCCCGCCTTTCATGTGTCCAAAATTAAACCTGTTTTCCGTTCTCATCTTAATCCGCCTACTCCGGTTCCTCCTCCGCCGCGACTCATAGACGGGGAACCAACCTATTCGGTTAATCGTATTCTGGACTCTAGGCGGAGGGGACGCGGATTCCAGTACTTGGTGGACTGGGAAGGTTACGGTCCGGAGGAGAGAAGTTGGGTTCCTGCTAGGGACATTCTGGATCACTCCCTTATTGATGATTACAATCAACAGGTAAGGAGTTCTGGAGGGAGGGTACTGTCACGGTTCAACAACTGTTCGTTGGATAACGAACAGTTGTTGGATAACTCCTTCTGGATTTCATTCACGGATACTCACACGGACACACGGACTCACCATTCGGATTATCATTCATCACGGACATTTCATCGCCCATCGAAGTCCCTGTGTTACCCCTCTCCTGCTGTCTGTGTTGCTGCTGTGTGTTTTATGTATACTTACCTGGCGTGAAGCTCTATTAAAGAGATATTAACTTGCAATTGTATCCAGCCTTCTTTTTCCGTGACAGCAGGCTGGTCATTTCAGCCATGATGTTGTAATTGATGCAGTAAGTGGTCTGGCATTGTCATGTTGGAAAATGCAAGGTCTTCCCTGAAAGACGACATCTGGATGGGAGCATATGTTGTTCTAGAACTTGGATATACCTTTCAGCATTGATGGTGCCTTTCCAGATGTGTAAACTGCCCATGCCACACGCACTCATGCAATCCCATACCATCAGAGATGCAGGCTTCTGAACTGAGCGCTGATAACAACTCGGGTTGTCCTTGTCCTCTTTAGTCCGGATGACATGGCGTCCCAGTTTTCCAAAAAGAACTTCAAATTTTGATTCATCTGACCACAGAACAGTTTTCCACTTTGCCACAGTCCATTTTAGTTCTGGATCATGTTTAGATATGGCTTCTTTTTTGACCTATAGAGTTTTAGCCGGCAACGGTGAATGGCACGGTGGGTTGTGTTCACCAACAGTGTTTTCATGAAGTATTCCTGAGCCCATGTTGTGATTTCCACTACAGCAGCATCCCTGTATGTGATGCAGTGCCGTGTAAGGGCCCGAAGATCACAGGCATCCAGTATGGTTTTCCAGCCTTGACCCTTACGCAGATTGTTCCAGATTCTCTGAATCTTTGGATGATATTATGCACTGCAGATGATGATAACTTCAAACTCTTTGCAATTTTTCTCTGAGAAACTCCTTTCTGATATTGCTCCACTATTTTTCGCTGCAGCATTGGGGGAATTGGTGATCCTCTGCCCATCTTGATTTCTGAGAGACACTGCCACTCTGAGAGGCTCTTTTTATACCCATTCATATTGCCAATTGACTTAATAAGTTGCAAATTGGTCCTCCAGCTGTTCCTTATATGTACATTTAACTTTCCGGCCTCTTATTGCTACCTGTCCCAACTTTTTTGGAATGTGTAGCTCTCATGAAATCCAAAATGAGCCAATATTTGGCATGATATTTCAAAATGTCTCACTTTCAACATTTGATATGTTATCTATATTCTATTGTGAATAAAATGTAAGTTTATGAGATTTGTAAATTATTGCATTCTTTTTTTATTCACAATTTGTACAGTGTCCCAACTTTTTTGGAATCGGGTTTGTATTTTAATGGATTTTCATGAAAAATAAAACATGCAGATTAAATGTGTACTGAAATTCACAATTTAACAGTAACACACTCACAGAGAGACAGAGTGAACCAGTGAACCTGCGAACCATGACAAGTACAATCAAGTACACTATTAGTAGCACTTTATGCTAAAAGTATACTTACTGTTAAATTGTGAATTTTAATACGCATTTAACCTGCATGTTTTATTTTTCATGAAAATCCATCAAAATAGAACTTAGTGACAGTATATATAAAAATCCACTAAAGTTTTATGTAAAGTGTTCATAGCATACTTTTAAGTAATGCACTTATAAAACACATCTGTATATTTTGTTTACTTTACTTGACTACACGTCATTTTAAGTGTTTGTGCTAATTAGTGCATTTATATTAAGTGTACTTAAGTACCACAGTTGGGAAAATGTACTTATAACTAGTACATTAATAATGTATTTAAAAAATAATAATAATTTAAATTTAGGATTACTATATAAAGGTCTACTAAGATTTTTAATCTAAGATCTACTAATTTTTAAAGCATTCAAAGCACATTTTTAAGAAATACACTAATAAAACTCCTCTGTTTATTTTTGCGGTAGTATACTTTATTTCAATGCACAAAAAAAGCTCATGGAGGAGTGTGTTACAGTACAGAAGGGACAGAGACAGTCTTTAACAGGAGATGGAGCTTTATTGAGAACCAGTATGAGTTAAGGCAGAAGTGCAGGTGAGTGATACGTGAAGCAGTGCAGGTTCTTGAAGTGCAGAGTGATGATGGAGTCCTTTGTGGTTTCAGGTGGAGTCGAACTTGGAGATGGAGACGCTGGAGACGAGGAGCACTCACACAGAGAGGAGATAACACACAAGGAGAATACTGGAGACAGGTAAGTAGATCACTGGGAGTCCTTAAGGTAAGCATACAGGTAAGTTAATGCAAACGAGACCGGACATCGAGTGGTGTGTGTGAGTGCTCTTTATGCTGGAAGTGATGAGGTACTTAATGAGGTGCAGGTGTCGGTGATTAGTACTCTGGTGACTGGTTGCGCTATGATTGGTGAGCGGTGGAGCCTGACGTGTCTGTGACAGTACCCCCCCCCCTCTCCACGGCCTGCTCCTGAGGGCCGAGGACCCCGGCCTCGAGGTGGCCGTCCTCTTGCACGTGGGGCAGTTCTGTCAGGGTGATTGGCGTGGAAGGTAAGTAGTAGGTTGGGATCAAGGATGTCGTTCCTGGGGACCCAAGAGCGCTCTTCAGGGCCATATCCCTCCCAGTCCACCAGGTATTCCAGCTGGCCACCATGGCACCGGGAGTCCAAGATGTCATGTACCTCATAAGCAGCTCTGTCTTCCACGATGAGTGGAAGGGGGGGTTCAGCGGCTGCCACGTCAGGCCCTATGGAGAGAGGAACAGAGGGATGGTGAGGTTTGAGGAGAGAAACGTGGAAGGTGGGATGTATGCGATACTGTGAGGGTAGTTGAAGCTGATAGGTAACCGGGTTGATCTGCTTGATGATCGTGAATGGGCCAATGAACCTGGGACTCAGCTTCTTGCAGGGCAGATGCAGTCAGATGTCTCGTGTGGACAGCCAGACCTTCTGTCCAGGTTGGTAGCTGGGAGCGTGGGAGCGACGAAGGTCGGCCGTCATCCTGCGTCTGCGCAGGGCTCGCTGCAGGTGGTGGTGTGCTGAGTCCCAGACCCTCTCGCTCTCTGGGAACTAGTAATCCACAGCTGGGACTTCCGATCGTTCCCCGGTCAACGGGAACAGTGGGGGTTGGTAGCCAAGCACGCACTGGAATGGAGTGAGTCCTGTGGATGGCTGACACAGGGAGTTCTGTGCGTACTCGGCCCAACCCAAATACTGGTTCCAAGAGTCCTGGTGGTTGTGGCAGAAGGTACGGAGGAAGCGGCTGATCTCCTGGATCTTTCTTTCCATCTGCCCGTTCGACTGTGGATGGTAGCCAGACGATAGACTGACGGTCACACCTAGGAGCGAGTGGAAGGCCTTCCATACCCGGGAGATGAACTGGGGTCCTCTGTCCGAGACGATATCCTCCGGTAATCCAAAGTACCTGAACACGTGATTGAACATTAGTTCCGCTGTCTCCATGGCAGTGGGCAAACCTCTCAGTGGAATTAGGCGACATGACTTGGAAAATCAATCGATGATGACTTGGATGCAGGTACAACCTTCGGATGTGGGCAGATCGGTTACGAAGTCCACTCCTAGGTGTGACCAAGGTCGGTTTGGAACGGGCAGAGGATGGAGCTTGCCGGATGGGAGATGGCGTGGGCTCTTGGAAATGGCGCACTCCCTGCAGCCCTGCACGTACCTTCTGACGTCGGATGCCATACTCGGCCACCAGAAGCGTTCCCTTAGCAACGAGAGGGTTTCATTGACCCCCGGGTGGCCAGTGCCAAGCGACGAGTGGGCTGTGTGAATCAGTGGAGTGCGTCGTGCTCGAGTGATGTACAGCAAGCCAGGTGGGCAACCCGGCGGAGGGTTCGTGGAGGCATTGGAGGAGGGGATGGTTTCCTCCGACCAGGAGATGGGACTCACGATGATGGAACTTGGAAGGATGGATTCAGGCTCAGTGATGGTTTCTTCAGGAGAATGAAGGCGAGAGAGGGCACTGCTTTAACATTTTTAGACCCAGGGCGATAGGAGATGGTAAAGTCAAACCGGGAGAAGAACAGGGCCAGGCGTGCTTGTCTGGGGTTTAACCTTTTGGCAGCTCGTAAATACTCAAGGTTCTTATGGTCTGTTAGCACGAGGAACTGATGTTTGGCTCCCTCCAGCCAATGCCTCCACTCTTCTAGAGCCAACTTCACGGCTAGGAGTTCTCTGTTTCCTATGTCGTAGTTGACCTCCGCCGGGTTTAGCTTGCAGGAGAAGAAGGCACATGGATGGAGCCTACTTGGTGTCTCCTGCTGCTGAGACAAGACGGCTCCCACTCCTGTGGTGGAAGCGTCCACTTCCACGACGAAAGGGAGCTCTGGATTGGGGTGGACGAGGAGGGGAGCGGTGGTGAAGGCTTCCTTGAGGCTTTCGAAGGCGTTGGTGGCAGCTGGTGTCCAGGACAGAGACTTGGGCTGATTACAGAGCAGGTTGGTGAGTGGATGGGTGATGGAACTGTAATTCTTGATAAACCGTCTATAAAAGTTTGCGAAGCCAAGGAAGCATTGGAGTTCTTTGATGGATGTTGTAATTGGCCAGGTCTTGATGGCGTCCACCTTCCCCTCGTCCATCCGGATGCCACTGTGATCGATGATATATCCGAGGAAGTGGACTGAAGACTGGTGGAATGAGCGCTTTTCTGCTTTTAGGAAGAGATGGAATTGACGAAGTCGTTGGAGGACCTCCGCAACGTGGTGGCGATGTTCGGCTAGGCTCCGGGAGTATATCAAGATGTCGTCAATATAAACCAGCACAAACTTGTGGAAGAACTCCCGGAGCACCTCATGTATGAAGTCCTGGAATACGGAGGGGGCGTTGACCAGGCCATAGGGCATTACAAGGTACTCGTAGTGGCCGGTGGGCGTGATGAAGGCGGTCTTCCACTCGTCCCCCTTGTGTATCTGGATGAGGTTGTACGCGCTGCGGAGGTCCAACTTCGTGAACACAATGGCACCACGGAGATGTTCCAGGGCCGCTGGGACGAGAGGAAGGGGATAACGGAACTTGACTGTGATCTTGTTTAATGAGCGGTAGTCGATGCAGGGCCTCAAGCCTCCGTCCTTTTTTGCCACAAAGAAGAAGCTCGAAGCAGCAGGGGAAGTAGACGGGCAGATGTATCCTTGTGCAAGGGCCTCTTTGATGTATTCCTCCATGGCCTTCTCCTCCGGGATGGAAAGGGGATAGATCTTACCCCTAGGCACTGGGTCACCTGGAAACAGATCGATGGCACAGTCCCATGGCCGGTGTGGAGGCAGCTTAGAGGCTTTCTGTGGGCAGAAGACGTCGCTGAAGGGGGCGTAACATTCAGGGATGTCGGTGGAACATTTCTCAACTGGACTCTCTATGGAGGTGGCACAAACGGAGATGTCATGAGAGGATGGTACTCGAGGGACTGGAAGGTCAGAGAAGCAGTTAGAGAAACATGTTTCGCCCCACTTCAGGATCTCGCCAGTTTTCCAAGAGATGGTAGGGTTGTGCTGCTCCAACCAGGGACGCCCTAATACCATGTCAGAGGTGGATTCCTCCAGAACCATCAGATGTATATCTTCGAGATGAAGTATACCGACACCTAGTTGGATGGGACCCACACATCGGCGCACACATCTTCGGCTCAGAGGCTTTCCCGTTATTGAGTGGATCTGGTAGACGGACAGAGAGGGCGTAGTCTTGAGCTTGAGCTGCCGGCAGAGGGCGCCGGAGATGAAGTTGCCGGCTGACCCTGAATCGAGGAGCGCCACCACTGGAAGGGAGACACCAGCAGCAGTAAGATTGACAACAGTGGTGAGTGGCTTCATTTTATTGAGAGAAGGAATAATGGCACTCACCATGGGGCGAGGTGGACGAGTTGGGCACGCAGAGATGATGTGCCCAGGTAAACCACAGTACAGGCAGAGATTCAGGGTCAGCTGTCTTTGACGCTCGGAGGGAGTAAGTCTGGAATTGTCGATGTTCATAGGTTCGTTGGCTGGTTCTGGAGGGCTGACGGGTTCAGGTCGGCATAGGAGGTTATGGAAAAGTGACTGGTCCTGGTGTTCTTCGATACACGAGTGCATACGGGAGGAGAAGCGGATGGAAAGCTGGATGAAGCACTCGAGGCCGATGGAATCCTCGTATGCAGTGAGATGCAACCGCACCCGAGGATCCAACCCTTGTCGGTAGGTGGTTATGAGAGCCTGCTCATTCCATCCACTTGAAGCGGCTAGCGTTCTGAATTGCAAAGCATAATCGTTAATGGTCATGGAACCTTGTTTGAGATTACACAGTTTCTCACCAACAGAGTCGTCGAAGGAAGGTTTGTCGAACACTTCCCGGAAGTGGGACACGAAGGATGCATATGAACGTGTGACGGGACCATTTTGAGACCAGATGGATTCAGCCCACTGTAACGCTTTGCCTTGCAACTGGGAAATGATGAACGCTACCTTGGATGTGTCGTTGGGGTAGAGGTGCGGTTGCATCTCCAGGACCAGTGCACACTGCAGGAGGAAACCGCTGCAGTCCTCCGCCGATCCTGTGTAGGGCGCCGGTCTGGCCATGGGACTGGCATGCGCTGGCGGAGAAGGAGAGGTGACGTGTTTGCGGAATGATGGCTGGTGACGGTGGAGGTGCGCTGGCGGTGAGAGCTTGTCGGAGAACATCCACGAGCTCTTGGAATGGATCCGGGGAACTCATACTGGCCTCGCGCTGTTATGGTCCGGTCTTCTGTTACAGTACAGAAGGGACAGAGACAGTCTTTAACAGGAGATGGAGCTTTATTGAGAACCAGTATGAGTTAAGGCAGAAGTGCAGGTGAGTGATAAGTGAAGCAGTGCAGGTTCTTGAAGTGCAGAGTGATGATGGAGTCCTTTGTGGTTTCAGGTGGAGTCGAACTTGGAGATGGAGACGATGGAGACGATGGAGACGCTGGAGACGAGGAGCACTCACACAGAGAGGAGATAACACACGAGGAGAATACTGGAGACAGGTAAGTAGATCACTGGGAGTCCTTAAGGTAAGCATACAGGTAAGTTAATGCAAACGAGACCGTACATCGAGTGGTGTGTGTGAGTGCTCTTTATGCTGGAAGTGATGAGGTACTTAATGAGGTGCAGGTGTCGGTGATCATTACTCTGGTGACTGGGTGCGCTGTGATTGGTGAGCGGTGGAGCCTGACGTGTCTGTGACAGTGTGGGGCATAAAGGAGAAAGTGAAGTGCCTGGTAACTGATGCCGCAGCCAATATGATTGCATGTGTAAGATCAATATATGTTATGCATTGCACATGCACTAAATCTCATTGTGAGGAAGTCCTTTGATGACATCAGTAGCTTCAATGAAATCAGATCCAAATGTAGGAAACTTGTGACCTATTTCGGAACAAGCACTACAGCAAAAGAAAGACTGGCCCAAGTACAGAAGCAGATGGAGAGACCAGTTCTGAAGCTGATAATTGAAGTGGACACTCGCTGGAACAGCACTTATAACATGCTGGAACGGCTCTATCAGCTGAGAGAGCCAGATGGGGGCAGCCCTTGCCTGTCTAAGGACTGACATCACACCTCCTACTGCTTTGGAGTATGAGGCAGTCCAAGATGCCTTAGATGTTCTTGCCCCTTTCCTACAGTAGAGCTTTCTGCGGAGAAAAGAGTGTCTGCCTCCAAAGTGATTCCTTTCATGAAGATGTTAAATCATACGGTAACGAGTAAGCTGGAAGGCCTCAAGTCCAATTTAACAAGGCAGCGGGGTGACAGCCTGGTCCGGAGGGTCAGGGAAAATGCAGTACATTTTGAATCATTAAGTGTGATGACCACATTATTGGATCCCAGATTAAAAAAACTGTGATTCTTAAACCAAACTACAAGCAGTATCAAGATTAGAATCAGAATGTGTTACTGTAATCAGAAGTTCTGGTGTCCATTCTGCTTCCACCAATACACCCCCAGCTCAGCTGCCAGCCTCTTCAGAAGCAGGTCAATCTACAAACAACAGTAAGTAGTATATTTTTTGATGTGTGAATTTTCAAACAAGTGATTAGTACTGTGAACCATTGTTAATGGAGTTTTTCTCTTTGTACCTCTATTATTAGGTGACCTTTGGCATCTGCTGTATAGCACGGTCGATCAAAGTAGAAGGAGCTCAAGTGCAACAGCAGATGCTACTGTTGAAGTGGACCGATATTTATAGAAAATGAATCCCACAAGATCTGAGGATCCACTAGTATATTGGCCTCAACAGAAGCATCCGTATCCTCACTTATACCAGCTGGCACTTGCATTCTTATGTTCATTCATCCTCTGTTCCTTGCGAAAAGATCTTTTCCAAGGCTGGAGAGGTTTTGTCCAAGAAGAGGAATCGTCTAAACCCCAACACACTTCAAAAAATTCTGTTCCTCAATAAAAATCTATTATAATCCTTCCTTCACCCACCCCAAACTGCTCTGTTGCAGTTTGCTCCATATCCCCAGTCCCATAAGCACAACACTGCACTAAAACAGTTCACTGCACCAAAAAACAGTAATAATTCTAAACTTTTCCCACCCCAGACTGCTCTGTTGCAGTTTGCAGTATTACACTCCCTCCACAATAATCACTGCACTCAACACAGCATCAATTTTGTTGTTCATACAGTCACTATCCAAACAGTTTATGAATAATTAATTAACTGTGTGTGTGTGTGACAGTTGTCTCTGCAAAAGTAAAGTCAGACAGAGAAAGTTACATATTTTATTTTATACCCAGGCAATGCACACATGTCTGCTCAGGTCATAAGTTCAGGATTAATTGATTTGTCTGCTATTTCTTTGCACAGTAGCTAGGTGTCACTAGTGAGCAATGCTGAATGAAGCTTCGGGTAATGAACCTTTTGGTGAATCAATGGGCTGCGAAGCCTCAGTGCTTCATGAGGCTTCATTTGCCCATCACTATCCAGAGGGTGAGACAGGAAAGAGAAAACTAGGACACAGAGAGATATCAAAAACCAAGAACATGGAAAACAGGGGAAATGCTAAGTAATGCTGTACAGATAAGACTTCACAACGAGACAACTGAACTGGGTAAATAGGGAGAGAGACACAGGGATAATGAAGTGATAGGAAATATAAATGCACTAATTAGCTCTAACACTTAAGTGTAGACAGAAGTAAATTAAATATACAAGTGTTTTATAAATGAATTACTTAAAAGTGTGCTATGAATGCTTTACATAATGTTTTTGTGGATTTTTGTATATACTGTCACTAAGTTCTATTTTAATGGATTTTCATGAAAAAAAAACATGCAGGTTAAATGTGTACTGAAATTCACAATTTAACAGTAACACACTCACAGAGAGACAGAGTGAACCAGTGAACCTGCGAACCGTGACAAGTACAATCAAGTACACTATTTTCAGGACACCACAGGTGGTTGTGAATGATGTCATGGTGAGGCTTCCCTCCCCTGAAACTGAGGGTGAATCTTACCAGAGAGATAAGTCACATGGTTATTGTGAAATAACAGATAAGGAAAGGGTATAAGAATTGCACCCAGGCCAGAGCAGGCATCTCGGCTTTGTTGCTTTGTACAATAAAAGCTTATTTTGACTTCTGAAACTCTGCCTCTTGAGCTTCATTTGCAAGGAAGAGATGATTTTTCTCCACAACAATACATTAACTAAATTAATAACTAATGATTTTTTACAATGGAATGACTCAATACTGTACTTACTGAAGCTGGACAATGACACTATTTTTTTGAGCTGCTTTACTGCCAAAATGATGTTCCCTTTATCACTGTAAAGCTGCTTTGACACAATCTACATTGTAAAAAAAGGTGACTTGACCTGAATTAATTACTTACCCTCATGTTGTTCCAAAACCGTAAGACCTTCGTTCATCTTGGGAACAAAAATTAGGATATTTTTGATGAAAAGAGTTTTTTTTTTTCATCCCCAGAAAGCAGCATAATTACTACATTCAAGGTCCAGAAAGGTAATAAAGATCTTTAAAATAGTCAACGTGACTACAGTGGTTCAACCTTAATGTTATAAAGCGACGAGAATACTTTTTTGTGTGCAAAAACAAAACAAAAATAATGACTTTATTTAACAAATTCGTCTCTCCCCTGTCAGTCTCCTATGCTATGTATGTAGTATAGACAGTGCAGGTGTCCATGTACTACGTCAGAACACTGACTCAGTATTGGCCAACATTATTCACGTGAGCAGCACAACGCATGTGTGTGATGCTGACGCAGGAGCCAGCCAATAATGAGTCAGCGTTCTGACGTAGAACATGGAAGCCTGCACTGTCTATACAACGTCAACTGCATAGGAGACTGACAGGGGAGAGATGAAATTGTTGAATAAAGTGGTTATTTTTGTTTTGTTTTTGCACACAAAAAAGTATTCTTATTGCTTCATAACATTATGGTGGAACCACTGTAGTCACGTTGACTATTTAACGATGTCTTTGCTAATTTTCTAGACCTTGAATGTGGTAATTATGTTGCTTTCTATGGGGAATAAAAAAAAACTCTCAGATTTCATCAAAAATATTTTAATTTTTGTTTGCAGATGTGGAACGACACGAGGGTGAGTAATTAATGACAGAAACTTAATTTTTGAGTGAACTAACCCTTTATTACAAAATATAAAATATGTGTTTACCTGTCCTTGTTGCAGTGGTCATTCATGAATTATGAAACATGTAAGTATGGCTAAGTGTATTTAAAAAGTACATAAAGACTTACTGAGCCATTTGTGTCATTAATTGCATATTTTCAAATGCCATCTAAAGGTTGAGACATACAGAAGTTGGACATTGCAGAAGATTTGAATTGCAGGTGTGTCAGTGACTGATTTTTATGTGAATCTATTCAAAATACATAAAATGCCATTTACAGAAATATAACTTTAATCTACACCTAATCTATGATGAACATGTTTAGAATTTCTGAATTAAAGGTGCCGTAGAATTGAAAATTGAATTTACCTGGGCATAGTTGAATAACAAGAGTTCAGTACATGGAAATGACATACAGTGTGTTGTGAACACCAGTCAAGATGGCATTCCAGGGACCAGTTTACGACAGGGCCCCTCTCTAACTGCTGGTGTGTAGGAAGATGTGCCACACCGTGATTGGATCTTTGGTGAATGAACATAAATAAATGTTCAGCAACATCAGATAAGATATTGGGACAACTACCAGACACCTCTTCCAGAGCAGGAAGGGGGACCTTTATGGAATTACATTTGATCCAAAAATAATGAACGTAACTTTTAAAAAAAACTAATAAATATATAAATTGAAACTGAATAAAATGTCTTTGAAACTTAAAAAAATAAATCGCAGGCAAGACTTTGTTTTTAATACACTGCATGTTTTGCTAACAGTTTCTTTTCTTTCTTTCACTGATCTTTACTTACAAAAGCATTTCCAGAGTTTTCATTTATGCTTCTGAAGTTTTCGTTTACGATCCCAGAGTTTTCGTTCGTCTTTCTGGCACAAATCTCTCGCGGGGGCGGGGCCAGCAGTGGTGTGTTCTCATTGGCTACTGAGTTTTTGATTGACAGCTTTTTCTTGACCTGGAAGTGAAGACGTCAGTGTTGTGTTTACAATTGCATGTGTGGAGGTGAGCGTCTGTAAGCGGCTTCTTATTTCATTTTATTGATGTAAAGATAGGCGTTTTTATTATTTCATCTGTATCTACTGCTACTATAGTGAGATGATTTCTTAGGCCTAGCACAGACGAATGATATAATCATCATTATCATCAAACATCGTCGTTATCTGGATACTCGCGGTAAGTCAGTATTTTTTACGTTTACAAAATCAATATAAGTAACATTACTTGCTTTTGCTTTTTCAGATGGAGAGGTATTTTAGAGATAATTTAGAGCCCACTTTATACAGCAGTGTTGTCTTGATTTAACCCAATCATTACAGGATCTGGTTATGTACTGTACATACAGCCTTGGATTAGATCATATTTAAAGGGGAAAAGGTAGTCTTTAATAATAATACATATAAAGTACTGTGCAAAAGTCTTAGGACACCATTAGATGTTGTTTTAGCAATGGTATAGTGACCATATAATTTTTTTTTCAGACTTCTTATTAGAATATGACCAGGAAATACTTTAAATTTGTAAGCATTATTAAAAACAGAAAAAAGACTTCTACAGGCTAAAGTGGCAAGTATTTAGTGACCTCTCCTTACACTTGAGTAATAGTGAGAACCTGGCTCTCTCAAACCTAAATGGAATAGAAAATGACTGGAAGGCCAAGAAAACTTTCAAAATCTGATCAGAAGTTTCTCCTTTGAAAAAAACTGGAAGTCTAGGAGGTCACATTAAATACTGATTTTTGCTTATAGAATCCATTTTGTTCTGATTTTTTTTTTTGCGTGCATATTTCCTGTATTTTCTGTTTGCATTGTAATAAAGACCAAAAAATAAACATGGGTGGTCATTAAAACATTGCTAAAACAACAAAGCTAAGACTTTTGCGCAGTACTGTATGGCCAGATGCAAAACCTAATACATGAAAGTAATTATGGCTGAAATGATATATAATTTCTTTGAAATAAATATTTTAAGTCTGCATAATTTGTTATGTGGGAATTCAAAGCAGTTTGTATTGTTAGATTATAATACATCTGATTTCTTATTTTCCAGGGAGTGGAGCAACTTTTCCATTAACAAAATTCTGATGCTGACCCAGAGGAGGGAGTGGTAGCCCCAGAGATCCACTGTTCCCATCAGACAAGAATCTTATTTTGTTCAGACACATCACCTTTGACTGACTGGGATTTTGATCTTCAGACACCTGATATTATGCAAATATTTTAATTTTTTTGGAGCTCTAGATTAAAACAAGACACTGTTCACAAACACACAAGAGAGGTTGTACTTTATTCTTATTAGTCCATACTGATCTTGGATTAGCATACCAACAACATATGAATGTTAAAGTGATAGTTCACCCCAAAAAAATTCTCATATATTTTACTCACCCTCATGCCGTCCAAGATGCATATTACTTTCTTTCTACAGATAAACATGAATTAGTATTTTTAGGAAAATAATACATGTCTTCGAGTCCTAAAGACACAGTAATCCATGCGACCCCAGTGGATGAATCAATGTCTTCTGAAGTGAAACAATAGATGAAAACAATACTAATAATTTAAACTGTTTTAATTATTAACAGTCGTTTCCCACCAACCATCATACGTGTATGGGTTACAGTCCACTTATGGGCTCACAGAGATGGACTATTTTCTTAAAGATATTTGTGCTTATGTGGAGAATGAAAGTCATACAGTCAAACCAAAATGTATTCAGACAACATGAACATTTCATTCCATTCATTAATACAGTTTATTCTCTATATTTAAAAAAAATGGTAATAAAATGAATTTTATTAATTTTACACATGTATTCTATAATAGGTGCTTGTGCATTTTTATAGTAATGTACTGTATATCATGAGAATACTGTGCATTACATGAATATGCAGTTAGTGTTTTGTGGATTCTGGTCGTTCCTTTCACAACATAATTGCATCCATCACTTTCACTTTGATACCTGTGTGTATGCTGTAGTGACAAGAATTTAAATTTATTTGAATTGATTCATATTTTCATTTACATTTATTCAACTGTCACAATTGAAACTGTTGATGATTGTTAAAAAATCTACTTTTATATGTTAGATGATAATGTTAACTAAATAAAATAACTAAATAAAATTTTTAGAATGATAAAAAATGGCAACAAGATCATTCTTTGTGTGGAGTACTGAAATGCCCTTTGAGGTCTATACCGTCTTACAGCAAGCCACGACTGTTATTTTCATATTGTTTGAATCCTTCAGAATTGAGTGATCATTAATTGTGATGGTGTATGTGCATATGCTAACAATGGGTAGAGTGATGGCCATGGTTGCCAACCTTGATTACCTGGTTGGAGTGAGACTTTCTTGACGGCTGAATATATACATGTATATGATACTAGTATTCTCTTTAAACTGTAACAGCACAACCTAATCAGACCCAACAATAGAGAAGAATCATCATAAATAATCAAATATTCTCTAAAAACATTGGACATTATGCAATATCTTCAGTATTATAACCTTTAATGTACAATTAAACCTCAAGACATTCATTTTCTCTCGCGTTTGATCTCTCACGCTCCTAAAAGTTTGTCGACAAAGTAGAAGCCGCAGATAAATACAGATAAAATTTTTTAAAAAAAAGCTTTAAATGAAATAAGAAGCCGCTTACAGACGCTCACCTCCACACATGTAATTGTAAACACAACGCTGACGTCTTCACTTCCAGGTCAAGAAGAAGCTGTCAATCAAAAACTCAGTAGCCAATGAGAACACACCACTGCTGCCCCCGCCCCTGCAAGAGATTTGTGCCAGAAAGACGAACGAAAACTCTGGGATCGTAAACGAAAACTTCCGAAGCATAAATGAAAACTCTGGAAATGCTTTTGTAAGTAAAGATCAGTGAAAGAAAGAAAAGAAACTGTCAGCAAAACATGCAGTGTATTAAAAACAAAGTCAAACATTTTGCCTGCGATTTATTTTTTTAAGTTTCAAAGACACTTTATTCAGTTTCAGTTTATATTTTTATTAGTTTTTTTGAAAAGTTACATTCATTATTTTTGGATCAAATGTAATTCCATAGACCTTCTGCACCCACCAAAACCAAGGAGAAGACTTCTCATTGGACGACACATTGAGTCTAACCATTAAACTCATTCCTAAGGTTTAGGCAAGGACTGCCATAAAAATTCCTTCAGGACCTCCTGGATGGAGCAGCAGTGACTGAAATAAAGAGAGGCCACAGAGATCTATCTAAATCCATTCATACCTATGTTTGGAGGCCTTAATTTGTTCTAAACTGCATCACATCCACTCCATCTTCATGCAAAGCACAGTTTATGTTAATGGTTACTGACTGCTAAAACAACAGGTCATGGGACAGACCTGTTAACAGATAAACAAATGCATCCTCCAGCCCAGCATGGCACGACTACTGGATCGCAACTCCATGCCCTCCCACTGCACGCAGCCTGCATCATCAGTGGAAGACGTCTCCGCTACCGGACTGATCACCGACTGTGTGGAATGTAAATATAAACTTACCAAACCTCTTTTCTAGAGACCTTGGCATTAGTTTATACATGCAGCATATGTTTTTCTAACCTGTTTAGATAACAGTTATTTGAGGTCAGTTTGTTACAAATAATAGGGATATTATTTGTTGAATGATAAATAAGCAATTATTTATCACCATTTTACCAGAGCCATTAGGTGGCTCCCATAAGCATTCCCATACGATTCTCTTCCATCCTACATTCAGTTCAACAGCATTGCATTTATCCATTCTGTGTTCACTTCATTTAGTTGTTTCTTTGATTTAATTCAGTATTCTCCTTTGATTATTATTTTACTATCTTTTAGAAGTGCATATTCATTATTTCATTATTAATCGTTGTGGTATTTACTCTTGCATGTTTATTGTTAATAAATTTCATTGATTTTATTATAACTGTGTCTTCCTTGTGTTGATGATCAAAGATTCTACTAGTTGACCAGACTCACAAATCCTTCAGATAAATCAGTTGACCGACTCCCTCCATTTTATATTAATTCTGAATTATTGAACAGCTCTTTTGGAGTGTTCTTAAATTGTTAAGATAGTATTCTTAACTGGTGCCCCGTATTACAAAAGGGGGAGGGGTCATCTGATACACTCATAACCAAGTGACACATAATCAAAAATCACTACGTCACCGGTGAATGGAGTAAAAATCACTACAAGTGAGTCTCAAACACCATTGTTTCCTCCTTCTTATGTAAATCTCATTTGTTTAAAAGACCTCCGAAGAACAGGCGAATCTCAACATAACACAGACTGTTACGTAACAGTCGGGATCATTAATATGTACGCCCCCAATATTTGCATATACCAGCCCATGTTCAAGGCATTAAACAAGGGCAGGACGTCTGGATGTGCACAGCAGAATCATCAGACTAGGTAAGAAAGCAAGGACAATAGCGAAAAATGGCAGATGGAGCAATAATAACTGACATGATCCATGATAACATGATATTTTTAGTGATATTTGTAAATTGTCTTTCTAAATGTTTTGTTTGCATGTTGCTAATGTACTGTTAAATGTGGTTAAAGTTACCATAGTTTCTTACTGTATTCATGGAGATAAGAGCCGTCGTTATTTTCATTTTTAAACACTTGCAGTCTGTATAATTCATAAACACATCTTCATTCTTTATAAATCTCTCAAAATGTGTGTAATGTTAGCTTTAGCCACAGAGCATAGCCTCAAACTCATTCAGAATCAAATGTAAACATCCAAATAAATACTATACTCACATGATCCAATGCATGCATGCAGCATGCATGACAAACATTTTGTAAAGATCCATTTTGAGGGTTATATTAGCTGTGTGAACTTTGTTTATGCACTGTATTATAGTCGAGAGCTCGGGGGGTGGTGGGGAGCGCAAGGATTTAAAGGGGCAGCAGCCTGAATCTGCGCATTTATAATGATGCCCTAAAATAGGCAGTTAAAAAAAATCATTAAAAAGAATCTATGGGGTATTTTGAGCTGAAACTTCAGGGTACAACTTAGACTTATATTACATTTTGTGAAAAAAACGTTCTAGGGCACCTTTAAAATTCATTGTGATATTGGTATATGATGGTGTAAGTCCTCCTGAAAATAAAAATGGATTTTTTCAATTGCTAACATAAGCATTGGTTAATACTAAAGGTAGTTTTTCAAAACTCTTCATATATTTAGCATACAGGAAAACTGATAAGAACTTTTACAATCAGAAAGAATTTTGCAGAGACTAGTGACTCTGACTTCATTCTTTCTGATAAGGACAAATAAACCATCTTAATCCTATATTCCACTTGAGAAATGTATAAACATGTATCCAATTTTCCCATCTCATGACTTTCCTTTTATATGGTTAATTTTGTATTAATTCTCTCTTTTGAACTATTTTGGTATTAATTTTGAAAATTTATGGTTAACTAAAATCACATGGGTAGCATGTTTGGTATCGATGAACTCCAATTTCCGTTTCCTATTTGTTAATTAATGTTACACGTTGCTAACTCTGTGACACATTAGTATTATAAAAATCTAGAAGGTTCTTCTCTCATACATCCAATCCAATGTCTTATGCTAATATCTTGCTACAGAACAAAGGCTCGTAAAACTTCCCTCTAAAGGGGCAACTCCTTATTGGCTAAGACACCTCAAGAGGGTGTGACATCTTCACCCTTTAAAATCACTGATCACAAGATCACAGTCTCTTTCCTCTCTTTTCCTGTACTGAAAATGCTGATGTGAAGATGATGACAAGAAGCTAGAAGTTTCTAAGGAATCCCAAGTTTGTGCTAAGGCTTCGGCCTAGACCTTCCATTCACCAAAGATCCTCTGAATCCAACTGGTTCTCTTTCATCAAGACAATATCAGCAAAGAATCAACTGGAGCCTCCACAAATTGCAACAGGACAGTTTTAATTAAAATGGGCGAGACATGCAAGTATCAAACTTAGTCTCATTATTTGATACATTGAGTATCCTTACCCCTTTTAAAGAAAGGCATGTTAGAACTAAACTGATGGTTTGCTCAAGGCTGTTGATCTGCTGAATTTCAAACAATGCTGTAAATTCTTGCTTTCCTGTACTCTGCTTCAGCTCTCTCTTTCCCTTGGTAAACTATGCATGTATGTGTGTGAATGTTAGAGTCGTTAAGAGTTTAGTCTAGTTAATAAAGTCTTGTTCATGTCACACGTAAAGTTGTCCGTGTTTCATGCTCATATACTGGAGTCCCTAATTATGCCGATCCTGACTACATGCTCTGAGTAGTACTGTACAATAAGATTGTTATTTCCCATAACCTGGAAATGAACATTTCTTAGAATTAATAAACAATTAACACTGTCAATTGGCCAAACAGGTTAATTGATTGTAATATTAATTTTATTACATTAATTTAATTTTATTAATTGATCCAAATATTTATAATTAATTATAATTAGTTATGATTAATTATCATATTTATTTTGAGCTAATTTGCTACACATGTGTGCACAAATACTGTATAAAAAGTATGTAGCTGATATGCATATTCAGTCTATATTTACACTATAAATGCATGTTAGAAAAAAAAAAAAAAACTGTAAAGTTTAAGGAAATTCACAAAGTTAATTTTAAATGTTTTAAAATTGTATTATTATTTCCTAAAAAGCATTGTTGGATAAATCTCACAAAAATAAATATTCATGTTTCACTGCAATATCAGAAGAAAAAAGGTATGAAATAATATTTTGAATGAAGAATATTAAGCCCATTTTAATAATCCTATCATTTTCCTATATCCTTTCTTTTGGGGTGCAGTGTAATATAACCAGATTTCTTGATAGGTTTCCTGAGAAACAAAACATATAAAAGCTTTTCATTTTAAAAAATCCTTTTACCTTGTTTGAAGAAAAAAAAAATAATAATAATTTTTTAGCAAAAATCATTTATCCAACATAACAGTCTTTTTATCATTAAATCAAAACATTTGTAGAAAATAGTATAGTAGGCTACATAAATAAAAGTATCACTTTCCTAAAACTTCTGAAATTATTACTTGCCTAAGAACTCCTGATACATGCGTATAAAACTATTTTTTAATTCCTTTTTGTCATCTTCACATAATTAGCCTACATATTAACACAGCAGGAATAGCAACTGTCCTACTGCGATGAAAGCAAGAAGCGCAGCCACGGAGCGCTCTCTCTCTCACACTCACTCACTCACTCACAAGGAGGGAACATTAGAGGGTCTCGTATTCTCTTTGGCGTATCCATAACCTGTAAAGGCTTCATGAAGCTCGCAGCCAAAGCATGTGTATCGGAATCCTTGCAGATATTGCTGGTGCTTTTGGTACATGTGGTGTCCTCGATCCCTTCAGGCTGCCCAGAGCGCTGTGTGTGTGATGACCAGCATGTTGTTCAGTGCGCTGAACAAGATCTCCGCAGATTCCCAACAGGACTCCCGCTGACCACCCGCCAGCTCATCCTGTCCAACAACCGAATCTCTGATTTACCTGCGCTCAAGCTCAATTTCCTGTCCGACCTCATGTATCTGGACTGCAGCAATAATTCTCTCACACACATATCTGAATCCACATTTGGGAACCTGAGAAATTTGGCATATTTGGACTTGTCCTTCAATTCCTTCTGTAAGATTGAAGAGCAGACCTTCAGAGCACTGGAGAGCCTGGTGATGTTGAGACTGACGGATAACCTCAGGCTGTCAGAGTTTCACCCTCAGGCCTTCTCGCATGCAAGTGCTCTTCAGGTGCTGGACATCAGCAGGAACAATCTGAGCAGACTAAATGTGAGTTCCCTCATGGCACTAGGCGGGCTCAGGTCTCTCGGACTGAGCGGGAACCCGTGGCTGTGTGCCTGTGACACGGAAGAGCTCTGCTTATGGATGCACACCGACACCTTTAAATTTCAAGGTAGAGATGTAGGTTACACCAGTTTGGGTCTGGGGTTTGCCGTTCTGCCTGTTTAGGCATGTTGGGTATTTTTTTAAATAACTTTATTTAATAATGTTGCTCTTGAATAATATAACAAATAGGCATATTGTATAGCCTAAAGCTTAACAGATTATGTCAGAGAGACTGGGCAATGCTTGAACACTGTTTTGTTTTAGCATCTGTAACTTAGTGATTATGTGCAGTGTGTGAGTGTGTGTGTGTGTTTTTGTGACATATGAGGACACAAATTTGTCTAAAGACATGGTATGACATAGTTATTACAAGGAAAGGGGGTGACTTATGTGATGGGTAGGTTTAGGTGTAGGGCGATAGAAAATATGGTTTGTACAAAAACCATTACGCCTATGGAATGTCTCCACAATTCACAAAAACAAACCTGTGTGTGTGTGTGTGTGTGTGTGTGTGTGTGTGTGTGTGTGTGTGTGTGTGTGTGTGTGTGTGTGTGTGTGTGTGTGTGTGTGTGTGAGAGTGAATTTGAGATGTATGCCCACTTGGCAGATTTTATAGTTTGGGCAGTTTTACAACAATTGATTTAAAATTAAATGCTACACGGCTAGCTGATACCTTTTAATCCAGCGAATACTCTGTAAAAAAAAATCCCGTTGTTTCTACGGAAAAATACCGGCAGCTGTGGTTACCAGAACAATACTGTAAAAATGATATCAAACCGTAAACATACTTACGGAGTTACATGTGAATTTTACATTTTAAATCTGTTAAATTTACGGTAAAATAATGTATTTCATTAACTGATATAATGTTAATTTACTAACCTAATGAAGTACTAATATCTGTTTTGTACCTTTATAATACACTGACAGTCACCAAACACAGTGGTGATGAGAGTCACATGATGAATCAAAGTTCATCACAAGCAGCTTTTCCACAAGCTGAGAAGCACAATACTAATATATAGAAGGTGCACACAGTGTCATTCACACACACACTAAACACCATCATGGTAACATGCATGAAATTTTAAAAATGCAATAAACATTAATTTAACAACATTAGATGTAACATAAAACCCTAATGTACATAACTGATTAGAAAAAAAATGAGAAAAACTAAGAAGAAACAGAGTTATTTCAATGAAAATATATAAATGTGAAGTGTCACGCAGGGAATTGTGGGAATGTCAATATACTGTTTTTCACTGTAAATTTTACAATGAATTGTTATTTTTCACTTCCAAAAACTTTGAATTTAACGGTATTTTACCGTAAAATTACATTAAATGTACCATTAGATCTATTACAGTTATTCACCGTATATAGTACGGAAACTTTCTGTAAACCAATCAACAGTTTTTCACCGCAGCATTTTTACAGTCTTTTACTGTTAAAATCACGGTCATTTTTTACAGTGTATTTCTATTGCAGTGTTGTCTCAAAAACTAGTTACTGACAGTGTTGGGAAAAGTTACTTTTAAAATTAGTGCATTACAATATTGCATTACAAAAGTTCTATTTCTGGCAAATGTAAAGGCCCTTTTACGCCAAAAGTGAAATGAATAGAGTGGTGCAGGTATGACATTTTGTAGGCCAAAATGTGGAAGTGAGTTAGCATTTTAGCACTTCCGGTTCCATCACCCCGAAGTCAGTGGGTTTTTTGAATGGGATTTTGGTTAAATGGCTAAAATTAGGTCTGTGGTGAACAAGACAGTTTCACGTTTTATTCTACGACATAAAATGTATCAGTATTACCCCACTTGTGATTTTTTTAAGCTTTTATGTGTCTTGAAAAAGGCAGTTGCTAACAAGTGGCTAAATGGGACTACACAGGCAGTCTGGGATATTAAACGTCATCACTCTGAGAGGGTAAGCTCAGTCTGCTTTTACAGCCTCATTATGCTCATAATTACACTCTTATAAACTATTCTAACTCAAACGTGCTGGGAAAATGTTTTTAGATAAAAACTGAAAGAGTTGTTGGAAGCTTAGTGATGGTGACGTTGAAGTCGAGCGACCGCGGTGTAGTTCGTTTATAGCCTAGCTTTTTACTTCTGGCGACTGCATTTAGGCTTCAAACTTCATAAAAGTTATGTTCATCTGTGAAAATTATCTTGATGGACAAAACGTGTAAGTATCATAACCCTTTGTTAAACACAGAGCTTATTTTTTGCGATTTTCCACAAGTCTATGGGGAAAATGCACAGACTTTCGATCGAGGGAACTTAACTTAACAGGCTTAACTTCTGGGTTGGCCTACAAAGTGACGTCATACCTGCACCACTCTATAAGCCTCGGGCTGAAGGAAATGCAAATTCAAGCCTGTACATTAGAGGGCGCAGCTGAAACAAACCTTCAGTGTTTGTGCTAGCTTTCCATATGTGATGTACGGAGCCCCCGGACATGACATGCAGGAAAAAAATAGCAGGCTAAACCGTGCGTACGATTTACTAATTTGTTCCCTTGATTTACTAAAACGTGCACACAATTTACTATTTCATTCCCTCGATTTATAAATCATAAGCATGATGAAATAGTAAATTGTGTGCACGATTTAGTAAATCGAGTGAACGAATTAGTAAATTGTGCGCACGATTACATTTTTTTTCTTGCATGTCATGTGCAGGGCTCCGAAAAAATAGACTAACAGCCAGCAATGGATTTGTAAAGGCCGTCTGACTGATCCCGTATGTGATGCTTAGTGGATGGATAGAAGGATATATACATATATATATATATATATATATATATATATATATATATATATATATATATATATATATATATATATAGGCATGCAGTACATATACAGGCCCTACATGCAAAAACATGCATACAGTGCATACATATGCATACATACATTCTATACTATATCTGCAGATCATTGGTTAAGCTTATCTCTGTGTTAATCTTTTTGGAATGTTCATAGACTCCACTTATAACCAGATATATTTAGGCTGCTAAGGGCCTCTTAGTATACAAAGCCACACTGAACACTCACACAGACATAAAACAAACACACAGTGTGAGGAATATTACAGACATTTAATTGGCCCAGATGTATTCCCTCAAGTGCAGCTAATTATTTTGCTCTACAAATTAACATGCTGCTATACATAGAAATGCAAGATCAAACGCAAACAATATCTCTTCCTCTGCTGTAAGCTACTCTAGCCCCTTATGTGCTGGCCTATTTTTTACCTTTTACTGGCTTTATAGGGGCTTATTTGGACCTGAGCCCCCACATTAAATCAGTGGTTCTCAAATTGTTGCATTGCATTATTATACATCTGTACAGCTGTCAATGGGTTGTTGACGTGACATGACATTTTCACTGTCACACAAGATAAAAATGAATATAATTAGTATTGTCATCATTTAAAATGCAGTAAATGATTAAACATTTCTTTGTCTTACATGGACCTGATGTTATTAAAACTGCTTTATTATTAGATTTTTTTTAACATTTTTGTGCCAAACCTCAAAATTGTCCTATGGTGTGACTGTCTCAAGCATGGTTCAATAAATTACAACTTTTATAAATTAAAAAGAAAAGCATAAAAATGTTAATAAATACCTCAGGCATAATTTTCAAAAGATTTCTATTTTAGTAAATGGCAATCATTATTTTCATCCATATATTTCTAAAAGCATAGGATCTTGATACATTTTGTCACTGAAAACTATGTCCTCTGGTGTGACACCGTATGCAAATTTTAAATCGGGCAATTCCACAGACAACTTTAATTAGTTGAAGGACAAGATCATGAAGCCCCCTGTGAAGCCCATGACATGGTTAGTTTTTGTCTCAGAATTGTTCAAATATTTGACTTTTTTGGAACCGCTATAAAAGTGGTTCCACTCCTTTTTATTCGTTTGCTAATTTTCAGTGTTCTTAAATGCAATAATTACATTGAATAATTTTTTTCTGATGTTTTGCAGAAAATTTGGACTGTTATAAAGTGTCATGAAAATAAATATAAAATGTGAAAACTTTATTTGAGACTTGTTTTTTAGAACTGAGGGAGAGAAATGCATGGGAGGGAGAAAACAAGGAAGTATAGAGAAAAAATTAACAGGGATCCATAAAAATGATGCAATGCAAATAGAATTGAAATGATGCCTTAAAAAGAGCAGCCATATACTTAAAAAAATTGATTTTTAAAAACATGGTTGATGTAAAAAATCAAATAAATAAAAATAAAAATAAAAATAAATAAATAAATAAATAATGGAAATGTTATTTCTTCTTTAACAAACAAATGAATTGCAATAAAAAAGATTTTTGGGCTTTAAAGTTTCAAAAGTATTTGCTCTGTCAAGGAGTCCACCGTTCATTTTGATTAAAAAAACAAACAAACAAACAAACAAACAAACAAAAACATAGTATTGCTTCTATCAAAATTAAATTTTCTTTCTTCTTTTACACAATCAAAGTTAAAGTTACTTTAATGTAATACCCCTCACTTTCTTTAATGCAATAACTACCATTTCTGTCCTTAAGTGTGACATAATGTCCTTTGGTGTGACACATAAAAGAACCACAGATTTGTTTTTATCTCAAAATATCTTAAAAGAACAGTTGAGTATTGCAGTGGGGGAGATATAATCATTTATCATTACTCATTTAAAATGGTATAATTTTCAGCAGTCTTGAAAGGATGACAGCAAAGTTTGTCGCGCATTTATGGAAAATGTCCAATGAGTCCTACAAGTCAAGGGAAAAAATGTTATTCATAATTTTAAATTAAATAAATAGCACTGTATAAAAATAAGTTTCTAACAATGAAGATAAATCTCTCTCATGCTATTTGTATATTACTAAGAGTTTCTTTTTTCCTTAATTTTTGCTGTGTCACACCATAGGACACATTTACAGTACAGTTCAGTAAAATAAAGTTAGTGACCCCTATATATTTTCTCAAACATCAGACTTAACACTATATATATATATATATATATATATATATATTTTTTTTTTTTTTTTTTTTTTTTTTTTTCTTCAAAAATGGTGTTACACAAAAAACATTTTTTTGGGGTTTGTAACATAAGCATATCAGCTATTTATATATTTATTACAATAAAAGTGAAAAGCTTTTAAGACATATTCAAAGTGTGAGGATAAGAAAACATGGCCTAAGTACAAAGGGTATTAGATGACAGAAAGATAAAGGAAGAGACAGACCATACAATATTGCACATCAGATGGGTTGATTCAGTCACCACAACTAATAAGAAAGTAATTGCAAGGATCGAGACAGTGGAAAATGGTGAGATTACTCTAAGGAGTTCATCATAGGAGTTCATCTACATCATAGGCTACTCATGTAAAACACATTTATTAGTATTGTATTGTTTGTTAAGGATGGAATCACTATTATTTTACAAAGATGCTTAGAATTTCTATTTTAGATTACTTAATAAAAGTAAAATAAAGAAACAATTGGAGCAGAAGAAGTGTCTCCTTACAAAAGCATAAGTACAAAGGCTAAATGACTCAGCCGGAGCAGAGGGCAACCATGGGTTTGAATTATTCAGTGTGTATGGTAACGTAATATCAATGTATGAAAGGAAGCCAAAGGGCACTGCTTTAATTTACACCTAAATCAGCAATGCTCATTTCCAGTGCTACTCAAGAAATTAACCTTAGAGGAAGACATTAAATCTTGTGTATAGTACATGGACCTGCCTTATATTTAAAACCACTTGCATGTAATTACATCTGTAATTAATTTGTGCCTAACCTTACCCGTATTCCACCGCAATAGCAGCAAAAGTGTTTCGCAATAAAACAGGAAGAATTCTTCTTTTTTCCTTTTTTTTTTTTAATTTAAGTACATAGTCATTAAAGACAACGCTTAGAGTAATCCAGGATTAGTTCAATTAAGACATTATAGTACCTTTTATAAACATGCCTTAGAAAAAAACATTACTGGTGTGTTTCGTAGAAACATGTGGGTCACCACATTTGAAGAGGCTGGCATACCTCAAAATGGGGTGTAAGTTGTACCCCTGGGGCGCAAGAGCTGCCCAAAGTTGCCCCATAGACATACTATGGTGAAGCCGTGCCCATGAACCAGGAAGTACTGCGTTTTTCCTACTATGGGAAATTACATAGGGATTTTGTATTGAACATAACTCTGGATCACAATGACATAGAGACAAGAGGGTGGGCTCATTTTACTCAGGCAACCAATCAGTCTCTCAGGATCATTGTGAAGCTATCAAGCCACGCCCTAGCAACCATATAGAGCACCTTAGTAACAAGTTCCATAGACTTCCATTGAAAAAGATCAAATGAATATCTTTGGATAAAAGTGTCATAGAAACATGAGGGTGGGCTCATTTGACTCAGGGTAGCAAACGGCCAATCACAAATCACCTTAAAGACTTCATAGCCATGCCCTAGCAACCATTTAGAGCACCCTAGCAACCCAAAGAATAGAGAGGATAACATCAAATCTGAATATCATAGAGGCATGGGGGTTGGTTTATATTATTCCTACTGGCAAGCATCCTTTGGTGTATCATCATTGGCAGCTGCCAGGCCACTCCCTAGCAACCAAACAGAGTACCCTAGCAACCGTTTAGCAAGACCAATATCTCTGCATCAGAACATCGTAGAGACATGGGGGTTGGTTTATAATGGCAAGCAGCCTTTGGTGTGTCATAATTGGCAGCTGCCAAGCCACTCCCTAGCAACCAAACAGAGTACCCTAGCAACCGTTTAGCAAGACCTATACCTCTGCATCAGAGCATCGTAGAGACATGGCGGTTGGCTCTTTTGACTCATGCTAGCAAACTGGAGTTCCAACATGCTACACATGCTAGCAGTGAATAGCTACATGCTAATAGTGATTAGCTAAGTGTTAAAGTGGACAGAGAACATGCTAAGAACTCTATAGAAACCCCATAGTAACTATCTGTGACAACTACTAACCACCTAGTAACACCATAGCAACCATCCAGGTTACCAAAGCAACCATTCAGAACACCCTAGCAACCACCTAGCAACAACATAGTGACCACCCCAGGTACCTTAGCAACTGCCTAGCAACACCCTAGCAACCACCCAGGTTACCAGAGCAACCACCTAGCAACCACCCAGAACACCCTAGCAACCGCCTAGCAACCACCCAGAACACCCTAGCAACACCTTAGCAACCATTCCAAATACCTTATCAACTGCCTAGCAACACCCTAGCAACCACCCTGGTTACCATAGCAACTGCCTAGAAACCGCCTAGCAACACCTTAGCAACCACCCCAAGTACCTTAGCAACTGCCTAGCAACACCCTAGCAACCACCCCGGTTACCATAGCAACCGCCTAGCAACCGCCTAGAACACCTTAGCAACTGCCTAGCAACATCCTAGCAACCACCCAGGTTACTATAGCAACCGCCTAGCAACCACCTAGCAATCACCCATAACACCCTAGCAACTGCCTAGCATCACCTTAGCAACCACCCCAAGTACCTTAGCAACTGCCTAGCAACACCCTAGCAACCACTCAGGTTACCATAGCAACCACCTAGCAACCACACAAAACACCCTAGCAACTGCTCAGAACACCTTAGAAACTGCCTAGGAACACCCTAGCAAACCGAGTGGCGAATTTTGGCACTGCAAGCACCATTCACATTTTCTTCAGGAAATGTACATTCTAGTTATTATTCTTCTTCTGAGACTAAAATTTCTGACACTAACTCCTCCTAGAGCTTTAAAGCTAGAACTACTAAATTCGGCTCAAACCTTAAGACTGTTCTGACCAAGTGTGCTATATCTTTTCTAAGTGATCCGACTTACGGTTTTCCTAAAAATGACTGTTAAAGCTCGGAAAAATCCCATTGACTTTCATTGACGGAATGTTCAACTGAGCCAAGACTTTCAAATTCCAACTGTCAAAATTCAAATTTAAACTACGGAAGCCCATTAGACTCAAAAACTCAATTAGACTCAAGTGCCATTCTATGTACTATTTCTAATCCATTGAAACTCATTCAAACTCATCTATCTATCTATCTATCTATCTATCTATCTATCTATCTATCTATCTATCTATCTATCTATCAAAGCTACTAAACTAAAACTGAAACTTTCAAACTGAAAACTTTCAAACTTTAAACTTTATAATCTACTTTAAACTTTCTGGCTAGGCTTTTTCAAGCCAACTTAAAGTTTGTCTCGACAAACTTTTTAATCTAGTTTTGTACTTAATATACTAAAATTTCTTCTTTATTACTTCTTAAGATCATCTTAAGAACATCTAATACCCCCTTTCCCCCAGCATGAACCGGGTGCTAGTTCAGAGCTAGTGCTAGGGCCAGTTCGGAGTTGGTTCAACTGACGAGCCTTCTAAGAACCGGTTTGTCTTTCCACGGGCTAGAGAGCCAGCACAGAGCCAGGTCTTATGTCACTGTATACGTCTCATAAGTCACAGCAAAGCTAGCGCCACAGCGCCAAACACAAACACACCAGGCTTGTTCGAGATGCATCGGCTTCTCGCAGATCGATCGGCGCATGACATCAAAGCACCGCGAGAACGATCCACAAGCACAAGGAGTCGTATGCTCTTCAAACACTCCCACGGATCCGCGGCACCCGCCGAATCGGTCGGCGCTGCTCCGATGCATCTCGAACAAGCCTTCTATCAACAATCGCAGATGTTTCACTACTGTTGATGCTCATGACTTTGCGAACCTACATCGGCATCCAAACACGGCTCGCCGTAATTTGTATATAGACGGCGATTACATTCGAGCTGCTATTTCAAAAATGACGGTCACAAGTTTCTTGTTGGTCACGGTAACCCCGCCCCCAGCCCCTGACGCAAGCAGTTCTTACTTCTAGCCAAGCGGCAACCTCCCCCAGTCTCTCGTGAAGCCAATACGGAAGTGACTTAAACTGCGATTCATCGACTGGCCGCTAGGGACAGGCTCCAAAAGAGAGCAGAATCTCATTGAGTCCCATGTTAAATTGACCAAGTTTATAGCAGAAAAAAACATGTTTACAAGTTGGTTCAAATTGTGGTTTTGGTCTATACTGCTAATGTTGCCCTTCATGACAACTCTGAGGGGGGTGAATTTTTTTTCTAACTCATTCGTTTAAATTATATTAAGCCTTAAAGTTCTGCATAATTAAGGGCGTGGTCACTTGAGAGACAGGTAGATGCCGCTGCTGTCTGGGAGCCGTCACTTGATGTATTGTAATGTAATGATGTAATGTATTTAGATACCACTTATAGTGTACTACAAGTGGTATCTAAATATATTTTTTAAATACAGAGATAGTATATTAAAAGCACATTTAAGTTCATATTTCATGGTGTCTCAAAATAGCACAGTTGAGTACACTTAGATGTTCTTAAGATGATCTTAAGAAGTACTAAAGAAGAATTTTTAGTATATTAATTACAAAATTAGTGCGAGAAATTAGAGCATTTAAGTACATTATAGAAGTGTACTTTTTTTCACCTGGGCATACGCACTGCTGGTGTTGCATTTTTGCAGATAAGTAACAAATATATGTATTGTGTTTTACAAATATAAACAAATGTGCCTACATCATATTTCACAAATAAATACAAACCATCTTACAAATGGCATGTAACGTTTGAACAAATAACAAATCTAGTGCATACATATGCACTGCTAGTGGTTGCATTTTGCAGATAATGCAGAATTACCAGACTTTGCGTAATTGGTATTGAGAACCTTTGAACAAATACCAAATCTAGGGCATACATTGCTTTTATAAAAATAATAATACATTTTATAGTGCCTTTATCTTAAAACGCTTTATGAGAACATACAAATAAAATACAATGGAATAGGGGAAGTAGCCTAAAAGATAGAAACATGCATCAAAACTCATTTAAAGACATATATATATATATATATATATATATATATATATATATATATATATATATATATATATATATATATATAACAAAATAATCATGTATAGCCTGAAAAAAAATAAGTTTACAAGGAGTTTACAGCTGACGAAAATGAGTGGTGAACAGGTGAGTTGGGCGTTTCTCAATAACAAGTACGCAAAGTCTGGTAATTCTGCATTATCTGCAAAATGCACCACTAGCAGTGCATATGTATGCACTAGATTTGTTATTTGTTCAAACGTTACATGCCATTTGTAAGATGGTTTGTATTTATTTGTGAAATATGATGTAGGCACATTTGTTTATATTTGTAAAACACAATACATATATTTGTTACTCCTCTGCGTTTTCGATCAAATTGACCTTTGTATTTGCACATCAATTTCTGTTTGTTTGCGAGTCGAGTTTTCCTTTGCAAAGCAGATTGTGTTTGTTTGCAAAATGCTGGATTTGTTTGTTTAATCATGGTACAATAACTCCATAACTATCCCTTTAAGCCAGTGGTCTCAAACTGCCGGTGTTACAATATATTCGGTTCCTGAAATATTCTGTTCCACTGGGTGGCTCTTACGCGAATATTCATGATATCCTTCTATTGTGGGCGTGTCCCTGAGACAACGCGCAAGTGAATGGAACTGAAAATATTAGTACACGCTCCTCAAATCGCATCGGTTTAATGGATTATTTCGAAAAGGTAATAAAATATTCAGCGTTAAGCAACAATTCACATGTTCAAAGCAATGCATAGTTTGTGTGATATAAATCGTCAGAACTATTTTGCCTGATTGAGTACAGGACAGGCATTCAGATAAACAGTTACAGTTTTTCTCAGTCGCTTTGGTGCATTTCTCACATCACTATTTACATTTGCACAACAGTTAATGCAGTTCTCAAAACAATTAGTACAAACTGCAAAACCTAGTTGATAACCTGCAAAAGCGTGTCACTTGCTCAAAATGGATAGGTCATTCCTCAAAAGCAAGTATTCGTGTCAATGAAAGTGTCAGTGTCATCAAGATGAAAAGTCCTGACACCATTGTTTATGAACAAGATAGTCAAATGGCTTTGTCATGTTTTCATTATGACAGTTTACTCAATGTCAATGTTTTCCAATGCAAAAAAGTCAGATCTTGGTGACACTACCTGAAAATGCTCAAGACAGCACTATATACTATTTGCACAGCCATTTGAAAAATACAGTAAAGTTACACATTACTGTATTTAGTGAGGTAACTGAGTACAAGACACTGAATATGTATGTTTCACATTTTTACTGCATATGCTCTTTGCAATTCTAATTTGTTCACAGCATTGTGCAAAAGAAAAAATACACCCTTATTTGCAACAAACATAAACTCCCTTTGGGTAGAGCTGTGCACAACTGTAAACAATATTGCAGTACATATGGCAAATCTTTACTGTAACACTACTGTACACTACAATACACTAAATGTGTGATGCAGTAAAGCTGTACGTCTAAATGTAAAATGTACAGTGACAAGTTCTTGTCCCACTGCAAGCTTCATGTATGACACGATGACAGTAGTGCAGTGGAGATTGTTTAGTGCTGAATTACTGTCCATTTATACACACCTGTTCTCCCAACGAAATGTTTGAATAATTGAATTTACAGTGGTTCTCCCAACATTTGGCTGCACCCTTCGACCAGACTCAACCATTGTGAGGCCGTGATTGACAACATGATCCACAATTGTAGCCCTAATTTCATCAGGGATCTGCCTATTGGCCTCTTCTTCCTCTTCCCCTGTTTTGTCCCCTTCCCCTTCTTCCCCGCACCCTTACCCCTCTTCCACGAGGCTGACCTTCCATTTCTGTGTCACAGTATTGTAGAAATGGTACACACTATGTCCTGCTTGGTTCGTATATGCTTGTAAAGTGGGGGTTTATGGGATTCACCTCTGACAGTGATTGTAGAGAAGTGGCTTATCATTGGTTGCAACTAATGCTTCACACACCCCTTCTCATCAGTGAAAGTTGAGATTCACTTGAGAGAAATTGTTCAATTTAGGAGACATTTTCAGGAAAAAAAGATTTAAAAATTTTTTGTAAAATTTGCTTGACAGATTTTGACAACTAGTTCAACATTTTTGTATGTAATGACTCAAGCAATGAAATGAGGACTATTTGTTTTATATGGAATGACTATTCAGCATTCACAAGTATAGTTAATTTTGACTGA
The DNA here is from genome assembly GCF_018812025.1 of Megalobrama amblycephala. Taxonomy (NCBI): domain Eukaryota; kingdom Metazoa; phylum Chordata; class Actinopteri; order Cypriniformes; family Xenocyprididae; genus Megalobrama; species Megalobrama amblycephala. The sequence goes on from NW_025953345.1 coordinate 90,875, forward strand.
CATGACATAAGCAAATGATAATGTTATAAAACAGCAGAGAGTTGTATGAAAGCAATTGATGCATGTCCAAAAGCATTTGCAATTTGTTCGAAGGAATGAGAAACTGCTACTATGATGTGCACAAATGACTAAATGTTGTGGAGGTTGAACTAACTGTTGTGCAAATGTAAATAGTGATGTGAGAAATGCACCAAAGCGACTGAGAAAAACTGTAACGTAATGATACATCATAGCAAACATGAGCGAATAACCTTGTTTTACAACGATTTCTGTTTAGCTTTTTTATTTGTGAGGCTTTAAAAAGTTTTTGAATAGTTTGATTATTTTGCTTCCTTTGTTGTAATTGACAACTTGAAACAAACCTCTACAAATGTATCTGTGACCTAATAAAAAGCTATAGCCTGGTGTGATTATTCTGTCATCCTTCATTTCTTGATTATTTTGATATTTCAGTGTTTATCACCACAGTAAGACTTACATAGGCTACCCTTTATCAACACCAAACTGCAAATATGTCCTGTTTTCTCATATTTTACTGGATATCATGACAAATTATCATTATAGTCCAACAAGTAAATGCACACTTGATGTTATTTGTCACATATTTTTGTTGCAAAGCAACATAATTTTTTTTGTGTGTGTGTTGAGTTTTTCACTTTCAACTGTTTTTCCAGCACATTTCTTAAAAATCTATTTGTACAAACAAAAAGATTCAACAACTGAGACATAAACTGAACAAATTTCATAGGCGTTTGATCAACAGAGTATCTGAAAGTCTGATGTGGCACCAGCTGCTTTACAGAGCATATCATCCTCATGGACAGCACCAGATTTGCAGCTCTTGCTGTGAGATGTTACTCCACTCTTCCATCAAGGCATTTCACATTCTCAAACATGTCTGGTGGGACTTATGGTTACATGTGGTTTGGCACTGGAAGGACAATCAGCTGTCCTTCTTTCTCCCTGTAGCATTGTCTCAGGCATCTTCATGTGTGTGTGTGTGTGTGTGATGGAGGGATTCCCGCCGCTGTTTTGACTCCTTTACACATTTTAGGAACATTGCAGTTTATTGCTCTGTTCACATCTACATTCCTCATACCTCCTGCAGCAGGACTAAGGCACGTTCGCACAGGTGATCAGAGACCCTGGGCATCTTTATTCTGGTGTTTTTCAGAGAAAGGTCTCTTTAGTGTCCTAAGTTTTTGTAACTGATTACCTTGATTGACCTATAGGTGCATGTGAAATAATTGAAAAACATGACAAACATTGCTAAAACCTTTTCTTAATATCTGTAAAGCTTATTTGGATTGTACAAAGTTATCTTTAAAATATTATCCTGAAAATGTTTTCATCTTTTCTTAGTTTAATTTTTTTAAAACAACAAATTCAGTTGTAGCCTATATAAATATTAAATACATTAAATGTTATAACAAGTACAGAAGTAATTACTCTATGAATGTAACTCAAATTGAAAAGACATTAAAAAATTCAAAACAATGTGTGAAAAGAAGCAATGCTAAATGTGAGGTTCTGAGGTAAATATTAAAACAGGGCCTTGGCACTCGGGAACAGCCTTCATGCATGTCCAGATCACACGCTGCCAGAGCTATCCAAGACTTCAGCTCTCACATCCAGCCTGAAACAGACAGTGACTTTACAAGATGATGAATGTAATGTGGAAACATCACAAAAGCAAAACAAAACCATATGACATTGGTGATAATAACAAGTATAACGTCATCTTGTAAAGTAGCTGTCTATTTTTTCTGTGCATTTGTGCTGCATTACCTCACAGAATAAATTATATGATTATTATCAGATTTTTTTTATTTGACTGCTTTTGAAATTGTTTTAAATCAGGTACATAAAGTTGTTTGAGTATGTGTTATGTTTGACACATTTCATGGTTTTGTGCTGCAATATCCTGCCTTGTCAAACTTTAAATAAAACTAAACTAAACTATAATTTTCTTATCATAATTATAATATTTTAAACAAAAATAACATTCTTTAAGTAGCTGCTGGCATGAAGACTGTCATCAAAACAAAGCTCCAAAGATTTATATTCCAAAGGAATTTACCTTTTCGAAATAATTAAACCGATGCGATTTGAGGAGCGTGTACTAATATTTTCAGTTCCATTCGCTTGCGCGTTGTTTCGAGGACACGCCCACAATAGGAGGATATCATGAATATTCGCGTAAGCGCCACCCAGTGGAACAGAATATTTCAGGAACTGAATATATTGTAACACCGGCCCGCGGGCCATTTACGGCACGCCTACTACCTCTACCCGGCCCGCAACTGATCTCAAAAATAAAACTTAATCTGGCCCGCTAAATTATTATTATTATTCTCTAGTTGCTACCTGTCTGATATGCAAAGAAAAAGTCGCCGTTCTAAGGGGCATTCACATATCGCGTCACATAAGCGGCCGCGCCGCATTCTCCTTTCCAATGCGCTTTCGCTCCTGTGGCGTCTGTCGTTGCTATGCAACCATGAGCCGCGCTCTCAATCGCTTCTATTATGAGCGCGCTTGCCTAAATTACAGTAAAAGCACTCGACTTTAAGTCATGAGCGCCGATTTAAACCACCGAAACGCGTCCGATGCAGCCATTAAATGTTACCGATGCTCAAACGGCATCTTGGACAAATGTGGCCCAGCTGTGTGAGCACAAGCGCTGCAGGTGTCTGTCAAGAAACAAAGTGTACAAATGTATTCAGGGATTGTATTTGTTCAGTACAGTGTTGTTCAGTGCAAGATTTTAATGTTATTTAAACTAACATAAAGTAAGGGAAAATACTTCCACTAGATGTTAAAAACTAATAATGTATGTAACAATGAGAGATTTTTATTTTTTTGGCAAAATAAAGTTGATATATAGCTCCAGTTTTTTTGTTTATTTCTGACCCCTCCACGCCACAAGTGTTGCTGGTTTTGTTCCTAAATTACTGATTTTTTATTCCATATATCTTGTTGGATGTGAGAAGTCGCGCCAGACTATTTCAATTAATAGTATTATATTAGTAATAGTATTATATAATTATATTACACTCTGTAACAATGAGAGAGACACTGCTGTTTACATTTAGTATGGTAAATAAGATATTTATAGTATAGGTATAAAAAATATTTTAGTAGGCCTAATGAAATTTGAAGTAGGCTAAATGAGAAATAATGCAAAGGAAAGTAAATTTTCTGAAATGTTGTGCTTTCTTGCACTTGAAGGATAATATGGCCCTCCTATGAGGTGTCAATCACAGAAACGGCCCCCCGACAATTTGAGTTTGAGACCCCTGCTTTAAGCCTTGTCTGTGAAACTGGGGAAAAGACACCTAATATAAAAGGTGACTGAATAAAATTCTTCAGTAAATACTGAAGTGTTTCACCAACATGTTTAGTTTGGTGTGTTAATTGATTTGAGACCAATTACATTTATTTAGAGAACTGTGCCAAATCGATTGAGAAAAGCTGTATAATGATTAGGATTAAATATGATAAATGACAAGTCTAATAAATCAAATTACATTTATTTTCATATTAAAAATCACAACAGACATGTACCACTCAGTTTAGTGCTTTCAAATACAATTTAAGAAGAAGGGAACAGTGAATACTGCATAGGGCCCCTGTCATTTGGAATGCAGCTAAGGCCTTGGGTTCTTCTCAATACTCAAATTGATGCTTCCTCATTTCCTTGCTCCTCTGTCCTCCAGCCTGTTACCCGAAAATCGAAATCCTCAAGCCTGTGACCAGGAAGTGAGGACCCAAATTCAGAGATGCATTTCAATGTTATTTATTTCGAAAATATAACAAAAGTCAAACTAAAACTACCCTGTAGGAGAAAAACACCAAGGCAGCAGGTAGAGTAGGGCTTGAGCACAAGGCTGGGAGCAGGACACGGCAAGGCTTGGAGCAGGGCAGGACACAACAAGGTTGGGAACAGGATAGCACACATGGAGTATATGAAGAGTTCAGATGCAAAACCCTCTAAATCCATCAGACTTCTTTTCTTTAAGATTAGCATTTTTTACCAGGCTTTTACGATCAAGTTCAGGAGTTTCATTTTAAAGGTAATGATAAGGTTATTAGCTAGTGAATAAAATAACTTTTTTTCAAAAATGTCACTCTAGACAATTTATTGGTTTTTAACAAGTTAGATTTTCTTTTGCGTCAAAACCAGCTAAATCCACTTGTGCTTTTTTTGCAAAAACCTCTAAATCCACCTATTTGGGACAAGACATGGTAAATAGTTGAAAAATCACTAAAGATGCAACTAAAAATCCTGAAAAAGATGAGAGCACTTATCACTTAAAAACTAAACAGTAGACAAACCTCTTTATACAGGGATCTAACACGTCTCTTCTATTCAGCCTCCACTTTTTGCCTCCTCTGTTTATATGGCACAGCTTCCATATGAGACAGAAGAATAGCATCTTGTTTGACTTTGTCTTTGGCGAAATAGAGCTGTTGTTTGATGTATAATAAATCCGATTCCTTCAAAGTAACGGCACTGCACGAAGAACTATTATGACCAAGCCATTTCCACTCAGGCCCGGCTCCACGGGGGGGCCAGGGTGGGCCTGGCCCACCCAATCAGAGGCTTGGCCCACCCAGAGCCATAGAGAGGCTCTGGGCCCACCCTGGCCCCACACCACATAACAGCCAATCACAAAATTAGTGCGATATTCAATTCAGGTCCAGACACGTTATTTTCTAATTTCTGCCCAACCCCCTCTTTCTTTCCCTCAGAGACAGACAGACTTAACGTTAGCTCATCCACTTCGCAACCTTTGAGGTAAACGGACGTGCTGAATTATAAAGCAATAAACGACAGTAACAGCCAATTCATTTTATTAATAAACTGTTAGTGAACTCAATTAAGACACTATAGTAGCCTAATAAAATACAACATGCACAGATTTCTTGTTCCGAAAGGACAAAAGAAAACCATTTTAGCTCACCAGGACACAGCTACCACCTCCTCATCCATTTGCGGCAATGAGGTCGGAGAAATTGATGAGTCGAGTTCATCAGCAGCTTCCGATGGTGTCAAAAGCACAAATACACTAGGGTGACCAGACGTCCCCGTTATAAAAAAACGGACAGTCCCGGTTTTTGGTGCTCCGTCCCCGACTGGAGCTGTCCCCGGAAATGTCTCCGTTTTATATCTTGTTCAAAATAATCCGCAAATACATTGCAAAAAAGTCTGGCCAGCATACAGCATAGAGGTTTCTTAATAGTGCTGTTAAAATATATATTTTTTCTAAACATATCTCTAAAATATATTAAACCGTTCAATACCGCTTCTCTACAGTATCCATATGACAGCGAGTTCACGCACATCGCAGCCTCCTGTCACTCACTCAGCGCAGCGGCAGGCCTCGAGACTCTCGTTCGGTCCGGTTGAAGCGTTTTTGTTATGATAACAACTGATATGACAACTTTAGCATTCATTCATTCAGTGTTTCCCATTAATGACCCTGTGCGCCGCCACCGTTTCATAATGAACCGAAAATTTAAAACATAAATGGTCTCTACATTGTATTTTGCCAATGAACTAAAATCGAAACCGTAATGGCTTTGTGCCTTAATAAAGCACCAAAATACAGTGATTAAGTATATATTTAGTCTGTTTGTGCTGCGTGTTTTAAAGAGAAGTGTGCACTTTGCTCACACGATCAGCTGGCGATTTGGTGATCAAAATTAAAGCTCAAGGATTAGAAATTGGCTACAAGTATTTTAATTAGTAAAGTAAAGTAGCCTAACCAATATATATAGCTATATATATATATATATATATATATATATATATATATATATATATATATATATATATATATATTAGAGTGCATTTGTTACAATAGCCTATATGGATATTACTGTCATATGTATAATTATATAGCCTAAAACATTATTATATTATTATTTTATTGTAATAATTGTTTGGCATCCTAAAACACCTAAAACGATGTAGACTTTATATCACAACTAAAAAGATGTTTGAGCCCTCTTTAATGTCCAGGTACAAGTCAATGCTGTTTCTTTGTTCAATGTGCACACTGTACATGAGTTGAAGCTCTTAATTTTGAGCTTCCAAAGTGCACCAGATTGATGCATTTAACCTTAAAATGTACAAAATTTTCTTACGGGGGTGCATGCCCCCGGACCCCCCTAGAGGAGGTATTGGACAAAACTTCTAATTTCGTACAGTATAAACAGCTCGTGCAAAAAAATTAAAATAATAAATGTTGCAAATATTATGTGTGTTATCTCACATTATATTTTGTAATGCGATTTTTTTCAAAATAGTATAATAGTTTATAACAATAACAAACAACCCTAACAATTGCCTTATCTATATCAATAGACATGTGAGATTAAAGCATTAAAATCCAACAACCTTCCACCAATCCGACCGGCCCACCTGGAATATCATTTGGCCCACCTTTCATCTCATATCTGGAGCCGGGCCTGTTTCCACTGTAGGCTATTTTGCCTTATGACAGGCGGAGTTCTGAGGTAAATAACGTTTTCTTCTGCCATTCAATATTAGTAGGACAGGCTGATCCATTTCATCGTACTCCATCTTTTATTTTAAAAATCTCAATCTGAATCTGACTCTAAAAAAATCTCGTCAGCGCGCCGCTATATTGAAACCGCTCGGAATCATATGATTCGATTCGCGCCTTCTGATTGGTTCTCGGAATATAGCGGCTTTTGCTGCCAAAGGGAAGTGCCGTCTAGAGGCTTTTGCCAACAAACCGATATTTCTGAATGGGCTGACGCTGCGATTTAGAGGATTTGAAGCACGTGATTTGTTGAACGTGTACTACGTGCCGTAAGCATTCGTTCAATGTCATTATCTCATTTTTGACAGAGATGGCATTTAGCGGCTTTTGCATCTGAACTCTTCATATGATAACGAACTAGCACAGGACAGAAAACAGGGAAAATAAATTAAGAGGGTAATGAGGAAGGACAGGTGGGGCAAATAAACCAATAATCAGATAACAAGAAGGGCTTGGTTTAGACAATAGACAGGAGAGCACATGGTACATAGAAACAAACATGACAAGCCATGTGCTCACACTGAATATGACAAAAACAAGTGCACATGGCCAGCGAACACAATCATAAGCCATGTGCTCAAAACATGACACGAACATGCAGCCAATGAGAACACGAAAGCACCCGGCCGATGAAAACAGAGAACATGAGAACACAATAAAATCTGGCAAATGAAAACATAAATCTGGTGCTCTACAAAAACACGAGACAAGAGCGCATGGCGAACTAGACAGGAGTGCCGGGATCTGAACACCATGCTCCACACATGAAACGAAGTGCACGCTTACATAAAGATAAGACGATACATGAGTGTCAGGGCTCTGTCACAAAACTAAGCATAAACCCGACTGAAGTGACCGAACTATGACAGTATTCTATGTGATGTGCTTTGGATGTACACTGCACATTTTGTTAAAAAATGATCGTTTTGTGCATAGTATATAATGCATACTATAGAAGTAGTGTAAATAGCATGGTAGTGTGCTCCCAACAATGCCACACTTCTTAAATAGTTTTACTTAATAGTATTAGTATTACTTATATACCAACAATGTAAATGTTTTTGGAGTTAATGGAATCTTTTTTCTTGTGTTTTATGTGACTAGGAGAGGGACAGACAGTGTGTGAAAGTCCTTCTTACATACGTGGACAGCGTCTCTCGGAATTGGGCCTTTGGCTGAGAAAACAATGCCATCCAGGACTGGGTCACCAGGACTACCTGTTCTTTGTGGCCATTGGTTTTGTCATCTTTGGAGTAGGCACGGTACTGGCATGGGTAGCCGGCATGGTAATAGTGTTCTGCCAACGTTGTGTCAGATGGAGGAAGGCTAGACCAAATGTTGATGTGACTGAAGAGGAAAATAAAAGTGGCTTAACAGGAAAAAGTGGTTGAGGGGACTTGAGAAATACTTGAACTAGCATAAACCTGACTCCAATGAGTTCTGACTGGGAACTACGACAGAATACGAGGTGACAATTGTTTTGATCATGATCATGAGCCAGCTGATAATAGGCTGCATGCCAAAGTTGAAAAAATGTTGCCTCACAGGCAACATAAGTAAAACAGGAAGGCAACAAGGCACATCAGAATCATAGATATTGTATCACATTCTGTATTGAGGGCATATTGTCACGTTTTGAGTTTGTCTTTTAATCTGTTTCTCCATCCTGTTCATATTTAAGTTTCTCTGTAATTTTAGTGTCCTCAGTTCAGCTGTGTCTTGTTAATTAGTCTTGTTTAGTCCTTTGTTCACCTTGTATATAAGCCCTCAGTTTCTATCTAGTCGTTGTCTTGTGTTGATGTTGTTTTATGGCATTTTTGGTTGTACTCTCTTGATTGCATTTTCATTTTATTAAAAGTGTTCCAAAGAATCTCCTTTCGTAGCGCACATCTTAATAACAGCCAAACCCTGTCACAGTGCTGGGTAGTAACTGATTATATGTTATATGGATTACATAATCAGATTCCAAAAATGAAGTACTTGTAATTAAATTATATGTTTTATAATACTCATAATCAGGGTACAAATACTATTTTATTGATTACATACTATATTACATGCATTACATTACACATGCATGTAATATATTATTTAGGGAGAGCTGTCGAATCACATGCACAAACCAGTCACGAGACAAGAAGCGGCAAAACTCAACATTTGACCTAAGGATTTATAGAAATCATTTCACTTTTAAGGAAAGACATGGAAAGCATTACTGTGCAAAGTAAACTTTTGTATGTTTTTTTCAGTGTTCTTATCAGCAAACACTAACAGAAAGGTATATCAGTAGTGTTTTGAAATATTAACAACGTCCTTATAATGTCATTGATGTTATAATGTTTAATGCTTTTACATGAAATGCTTTTAAAACATGTCTGAAGCTTTTGTGAGGCTCTTGTTTGTTTTATAAAGAACATAATATTTTTTCTTCATCTTTGTAGGTCAAAATAGTACAAGATTATCCTACTTAAATGTATATAAGATCAAAGTAAACTAAATGTAATCAAAAATAGTCAGATTACAATACCAAAAACATTTGTAATCTAAGAAATTATGTTACCGAATGCAAATTTTTGTCATGTAGTTTATAATCATTAACTAATTAGAATTAATCCACCAAGTAATCTACCCAGAATTGAATTTAACACCTTGTAAATGTTGGCTTGTCCTCTTGATTTTGAATAAATCTCAGGAACTTTCAGGACCTCGTCCTCACCAGGACTAAAATATTCTATAGACACAGACTCAGATGTGTTTGGGTTGAGATCCATATACAGTTTATTGTACAGACGTGTTAGCAGAAAACAAAACTGTGACAAGTTCTTGGTTGAATTCTTAACAGTGCTTTTGCAGCCTGGAAGAGCAAGTTGAGAGGGGGGATGCCATTTGTAGGGGCGTTCCAAATGAAAGTGAAAAACTGAATCCCTTTCCACAAATTTGTTAGTGAAGGGTTCATGTAATGGTCACTTCAAGGCCCTAATTTTATCGTTTACGGTCAAGTGACCCAGGGTGGTGAGTCATCACGATTGGTTTTAAAGTGAGATGGCAGAAGAGTTTGAGTTAACGTAAAACATATATTGCACAAATTTTCGTTATGCATTTCATATGTAATATAATTAAGTTTAATTGATCCTTTGCCGGGAGTTGGATTGACAAGCGATCAAACCAATCATAACGCCGAATCTGCCATTTTGTCCGACAAAGCAGTCAGAAGTTAGAAGATTAACCTTGGTGGACTTGAACTTGAAAAATGGTGTGTACTGACATCTTTCCACGTTTGAAACAACATTCTTTGCAAAGGGTCAATTGGTAAGAAATGTGTTCATAGAAGATACAGTAAGTGTGACTACCTGCATGGACACAAACACACACACACACACACACACACATTGGTAATATATCATAATGAGAACCAGTGTTGGGGTAACCCTTGTGAAAAAAAAGTGCACTTTAGTATACTTTTATAAAGTGTACTTATTGCACAAATAATATACTTAAAAAGAACACAATTAAGTGTGAATTAAATGTAATGTTTTCATCGCTTAAGTGCATTCTATTTGTAATTAATTTCAAATGTATCACAGATTAAGTTCATATTAAATGCAATAAGTTGAACTTTTGAGTGATTTTTTTGAACAACTTAAGTGGTACTTTAATACAACTTTATGATAACCTTCATAATTGCATCTAGTATCTTTAAAATATAGTTGAAGTGCACTGCTTAATGTACTGACAAGCAATTAATGTGAAATAAAATATATTTTAATATCAGTTATAAATTGTAACGTAGGCGGGACTCAGAGTAAGATCCACATGCAAAGCTTTATTAAATGTTGAGCGTGGTCGTACAGGCATGGTCAAACGGGGCGAACAGGAACATCAGAGACAGGCAGAATCGTAGTCAGAGAACAGGCAGAGGTCAAAAGGCAGGCAGCTAACAATCACAGAACTGTAGAACCAGACAGGGATCAGCAACAGGAACCGGAAAAGACAGGGAAACAGAATAACAACGCTTGGAAAAAAAACAAGACCTAGCCGTGAGGTGATGTGTGTAAGAGTCTTTTATAGTCCTGGTAATGAGCTGCAGCTGGGTGTGGTGATTAGTGATTAGTGTTAAGTGTGTGCAGGTGAGTGGCAGAGAGGATGATGGGAGATGTAGTCCGGGAACTGACAGGAACAGACGGTGATCATGACATAGCGCCCCCCTCCCGGAAGGCGCGTCCTCGCGGCGTAAAAGGAACAGCTAGGGAGGGAGGGAGGGTGGGTGCATTGGAGACCTGCATGCAGACAGGAACGGTGTCCCCAATGCAGGTCCAGGAGCCTCGGGCAGCCACGGCGGGTCAGGAGGCTCAGGCGGCCACGGCCGGTCAGGAGGCTCGGGCAGCCACTGCGGGACAGAGTCCAAAGATGTCCATGGTGGGTCAGAGTCCATTAGTGACCACAACAAGTTGCAAACCAAAGGTGGCAGGGCATGGTCCCCACCCACAAGCTCCCCACCCTTGGGTATACTGCCCCCCCCCAAAAAAGTTCTTGGGGATTTCAGCAGGGTCCTTAGTAGGTTCGTGGACAGAAGGCCTGGGTGGCGCCAGCAGGGCAAAACGCTTGGGCGGTGGCAGCGGCAGGGCAGGCGGCGGCAGGGCTGGCCAAGGGTGCTCAGTGGCCACATCAAGGAGAGCGGACAGCTCAGTGACAGCGGGCTGCTCGGGCTGCTCGGGGACGACAGCGGGCTGCTCGGGGACGACAGCGGGCTGCTCGGGACGACAGCGGGCTGCTCGGGGACGACAGCGGGCTGCTCGGGACGACAGCGGGCTGCTCGGGGACGACAGCGGGCTGCTCGGGGACGACAGCGGGCTGCTCGGGGACGACAGCGGGCTGCTCGGGGACGACAGCGGGCTGCTCGGGGACGACAGCGGGCTGCTCGGGACGACAGCGGGCTGCTCGGGGACGACAGCGGGCTGCTCGGGGACGACAGCGGGCTGCTCGGGGACGACAGCGGGCTGCTCGGGACGACAGCGGGCTGCTCGGGGACGACAGCGGGCTGCTCGGGGACGACAGCGGGCTGCTCGGGGACGACAGCGGGCTGCTCGGGGACGACAGCGGGCTGCTCGGGGACGACAGCGGGCTGCTCCAAAGTCAATAGGCCTCGAGTTCCTCAATGCACGCATGACAGCCAAGACATAAAAAGTGAGCACAGCCCTCTGGGCCAGGACAGGACAGACCAGGAGAGCAGGCTGCGCTGGAGCGGACTCACTGGCTGGATCGGGCTCTGGAGCGGGCTCACTGGCTAGAGCGGACTCACTGGCTGGAGCGGGTTCTGGAGCGGACTCAATGGCTGGGACCACCCCTTCTATTCCAGACACTGAAGGGGCGGCCATCTTGCCCGTGGGCACTGGCGAAACGGCCATCTCGTCCTTCACATCCAGAGAGTTTGAGTGCGTTGAAACAGACGAGCTTGAGTGCGTTGAAACAGACGAGCTTGAGTGCGTTGAAACAGACGAGCTTGAGTGCGTTGAAACAGACGAGCTTGAGTGCGTTGAAACAGACGAGCTTGAGTGCGTTGAAACAGACGAGCTTGAGTGCGTTGAAACAGACGAGCTTGAGTGCGTTGAAACAGACGAGCTTGAGTGCGACGCGGCCGGCGGGCTCGAGAGCGACGCGGCCGGCTGACTTGAGAGCGAAGCGGCTGGTGTATGCTTGGGAATACCAGCCGCTCGTGCTGAAATCAGTGGAGGATCGTTCACACTGGACAACAATCCTCTCCGCTGTCGAACGGATCTAGAGACGTGACGGGACTCTGGGCGATCAGCGGAGACGTGACGTTGCTCTGGGCGATCAGCGGAGGCGTGACGTTGCTCTGGGCGATCAGCGGAGGCGTGACTTGGCTCTGGGAGATCAGTGAAGACGTGATGTGAAGTCGTAGTGCCCGCCATTTTGTGAGTGTTCTCTGATGCTGATGCGGCGGCCATTACGTGGTTTACTACGGTGTCGCATTTCCCCGCGACACCCACAGTAAAACGTGAACCAACGGTAAGCAGGGCAAAGTCCAAGAATTCCATAAACGTCCCTCGGGGACCATTGGTGATTAAATAACCCTTAAGAGGTTCATTTAGTCCATAAACAAAAAAGTCAATGAGGGCACAGTCCGGTAAATCAGAAAAATGGGCAATGTCCAGGAATTTCTGGATATGAACCTCCAGGGTGCAGTTACCTTGACGAAGGCTGACCAGATGTGTTGCGGGATCCATGCTGGGACTAGGACGCCCAACATAGCTGCTGGATCTTGATGGGGCTAGGTCTTCTGTAACGTAGGCGGGACTCAGAGTAAGATCCACATGCAAAGCTTTATTAAATGTTGAGCGTGGTCGTACAGGCATGGTCAAACGGGGCGAACAAGAACATCAGAGACAGGCAGAATCGTAGTCAGAGAACAGGCAGAGGTCAAAAGGCAGGCAGCTAACAATCACAGAACTGTAGAACCAGACAGGGATCAGCAACAGGAACCAGAACAGACAGGGAAACAGAATAACAACGCTTGGAAATGTCACACAGGGAAAACAAGACCTAGCCGTGAGGTGATGTGTGTAAGAGTCTTTTATAGTCCTGGTAATGAGCTGCAGCTGGGTGTGGTGATTAGTGATTAGTGTTAAGTGTGTGCAGGTGAGTGGCAGAGAGGATGATGGGAGATGTAGTCCGGGAACTGACAGGAACAGACGGTGATCATGACATAAATACACTTAAGTGTGAATTAAATGTAATGTTTTCAGCGCTTAAGTGCATTCTATTTGTAATTAATTTCAAATGTATCACAGATTAAGTTCATATTAAATGCAATAAGTTGAACTTTTGAGTGATTTTTTTGAACAACTTAAGTGGTACTTTAATACAACTTTATGATAACCTTCATAATTGCGTCTAGTATCTTTAAAATATAGTTGAAGTGCACTGCTTAATGTACTGACAAGCAATTAATGTAAAATAAAATATATTTTAATATCAGTTATTAATACACTTAAGTGTGAATTAAATGTAATGTTTTCAGCCGCTTAAGTGCATTCTATTTGTAATTAATTTTAAATATATCACAGATTAAGTTCATATTAAATGCAATAAAACTACTTAAGTGCAACTTTAATACAACTTTTTATGTACTTTGAAATATGGTAAAAGTGTACTTCCGAATGTAGTGACAAGCAATTAATGTGAACTAAAATATACTTAAATGTAATTTACATGTACACTGTTATATCATTTAATACATTTGTAATTACATTATTTACATACTTTATTTAATTTAATACATTTGTTATTACATATAATAATGAAGTTACAATTTAGTATATTTCAAAATATTACAATCAACACAAATGCAAATTGAAACCCTCTACATTTATTGACAAAACAATCTATAAAAAAAAAACACAAAAACCTTTTTGTTGATGCACAAGAAAAAACCAAGAAACACTATACAAACACAAACAATTACAACACTTTAACTCTCATATAGAAAGAGTCTGGAGGACAGAGAGGCTTATTATCATTTTCTCCCTCACATACAAAGGTGCCTAAAGCTTAACCTACCCATCACTTTCTGCATTTTTACATTTTCAGAAAAAATCATTCGGTATGATCTATAAGATGATACATAAGATACAAACAAAATGTAAAGAAAAGAAAAGATTCAAAACTTTGGGTAACACTTTATAATAACTTTTTATTAGTTAACTATTTTAGTTAACGAACTATGAATGAAAAATACTTTAAAGCATTTATTAATCCTGGTTAATATTCAGTTTAACATTTACTTATGCATGATTAAAATCAAAAGTTACATATGTTAATAGATAATGCACTGTAAACTAACATGAACAATGACTATACATTTTATTAACTAACTTGAAAAAACTATATTTTTTATTACCTAATGTTAACAAAAGATGAATAAATACTGTAAAAAAGTTAATGCACATAGTTAGATCATGCTGTCTAATATATTAATTGATGTTAACAAATGAGACCATATTGTAAAGTGTTATCGAACCTAGTTACTTATAAGCTCTGAAACCTTTACTAGCACGAACATTAAACAGGACCAAAAGGTTTCTTCTAAAATCTTTCTCCAGCATTACAGTGAATGTAATTTTGAAAAGAAAAACAAAACAAAACAAAACAAAACAAAACAAAACAAAAAACTTGACGAATTCCAAAGGCACAAAAACAAGAAACCAAAATTGTCTATCACCAACTTTTTTGAAGTTGTAGGAAAAAGTGCTGTTTATGTCAATGTCCCAGAAGCTCTCCATCGGCAGAAAACCTCAAATGTCCATGAAGCTGCGCACCATCTCTACACAGTATGCGTAAATGGACATGTTCCAAAGAGGCAGGAAAGTTAAAAAAAAAAAAAAAAAAAAATACCTTGAGGAAAAAGATAAACAGAAGGAAAACAATTGTTTGTAAACAGAGTCAGTCCATTATTATAATTGGCTCAATTGAATGAAAGCAATAGATATAGTTGCACTCCAAAGTTTATATACACCTTTGTAGGTTTGAAAATAATCAAATGAACAAAGACATTTGATGTCCTTTTCCACCACCCTCCTAGACCCATTTGGTATTCCTAAAGGCAAAGAGTTGCTGATAGTGATTGAAGCCAAGATGTGTACTGTGTAACAATCATCTCCTCCACTTTAAAACCAGTTACAGTGTGAAATAAATATGAATGAACATCTGAAGGTATGTTACAAGATACAGTACAACTGATCCATAACATGTCACATTTAATCGCTTAGATCAGTGTTTCAACCGTGGAAAGACGTCAATAAAACAGCTTGTAAACAATGTCACGTAATGTCACATTTACTTCAGAAAAATCATATTCAGCATAAACTCTTTAGTCAGCTATAGAGAGGAGCATACTGCTAATTATATGCACCACGTTACATATTCATTATAATTTTATTTTAAATATTTATTTTATTTATAATTAATTTATGTATTTAATGCATGTTTGAATAAATCATTTATAACAGCCATGATTTAAATGTTTATATTTCAAAAAACGAATTGGAGTAGAAATATTATTATATAATTCTAAAGTTAGTATTATAACTTAATTATAAAAAAAACCTATTTATTGTAATTTAAGTGTTTGTATGTAAATAAGTTAATTTTAACCTTCAATATTATAGTAATATAGTACCAAGTGACTCCCTCATCTAGTTTATAGCATTATTTGAGAGATTTTTTTTCCTCAAGAAAATTTGTCATTAACTGTATCTGATATACATCCAAAATAATCGATATTGAATCGAAATCGAATCGCAAGCTTGTGAATAGAAATCGAATCGAATCGTGAAAATTGTCAATACCCAGCCCTACTGAATACTGTTAGACTTAGCTGAAAAATATAAAGCACTATTTATTTAATTTGTATCTTTGTTCTATATTTATCTATGCTTAAAATTTGTTCATTATTTTCTCTGTGCATTCACTCACCTACAAAATCAACCCAATCCTCCTAGAATGATTACTTCTTTCCAAATAGAGCTATTTAAGTCATCTGGTGAATTTTTTTCATATCGCAATATATACTGCAGAATTTTTTTTTTTGCCAATATTGTGCAGCCCTAAACCAAATATTATTAAACTATTTCAATTATAAATTATGTGCTAACCAGTTTAGATTCGGTATTAACTTTGATGTGCGATGATCATAATGCTCTCCCACATATTTTGCTATTATAACTGCACTTATTTCCGTTGTTGGTATAAGTGGCAGTGGGTGGTAATAGCAAGATGGTAGAAAACTATAAGTTTCTTGTCTGATAACGTTTCTTTAGTCATTCGGCCATCCTGCAGCCTAAACCACTGTAGGCAAATCACCCTAACTGTAGTCCGGGGAACTGACAGGATTTGTGACACTAACATCTTGCAGTATCTGCAAAATAATTTTAACAATAAAAGGGATCATAAAAATTTGCATGTTGTCTTTTTATTTAGTACTTCCCTGATGAAGCAGTTCATTCTGCAAGGTGTAAGTAAACTTTTGACCGCAACTGCATCACCCAAGATGAATTACCTCAGTCATCAGGTCAACACTGTTGTAGAATCCTGGGAGAAGCTCCTTCACATTTCCCACAAACACAAGGATTCCAGTGGCCACACCATCTTCACTGACACTGGCCTTTAAAAATAGAGAACATTTTTATAAACATTTTTATTCCTACTTTACAGGGAATTAAACATAACTATCAATTACACAAATATAGATAAATAACCCAAGACCCAAGCAAATTGAGCGGGCGTTCACACAGAATGCGTTTTGCTTTGAAAATAATGATATAATATCATTATAAATATATAATGATGAGATGGGGATTTGTAAGTGCACAGGGAGAATTTATTACTTGCAAATAGAAAAGATTCAAAGCATTTAAAAGCTATAAGGATAGTTGATGGCAGTGTTTAGCTTGTAATGTGTGATCAGGGTGTGCTGGCTGAATTAATGGCAGAATTAATGGCAAAACTTGTAACATCACCTCATCAATACGGGTCTTTGATTCCACACAGCTTGCACTGTATCTCCATTGACAGATCTGTACTGATCCTACAAAATGAATATGTAACTAGATAAGCACAAAAATATTACATATTACAAACACAAACAGTAATTGAACACCTCACTTTTCAAAAGCAAAAAGAAAAATAGATTATAAGCAGTATTTCTAGAGGGGGTAATATATTGAACATTACTGGTGGTTAATAGCGATTAGATGGATTAAATGTAAATGTCTTTGAATGTTACAAGATCAGATCTTTGAATTTAGTTCTGCAAATTTAACCTTAAGTCATTTAAAATGATTTAAAAAGTCAGAGTTCAATTAAAATATTTTCAGCAACCAAATTCTTTGAACACGCCCACACACGCGATCACATTCATATATAAGAAATTATTATAATGCAATCATAAATAAATTATAGTAAACATGAATAATTCACCTCCATATTGCGATTAAACTAAACAAGTTACACTCTTAATGGCAATAAGAACTGTTATGTTACGGTGAAAAAATAAAAATGAAGAGAGCATATCAAGATACTTACTTGCTTCTTCATTTGTAGTACATAACGTCTAGTCATCCAAACGTGCGCTCCTTTGTTTTCTTCTTTGATCAGCAATGTTGCCTCGCGCATCGCGATCACAGAAAGATGGCTGAAAGTGCATTTTTCAAACTCTGGTGAAGTAGTGTGCCGTCATGACGTAGTATTTTAGCGCATGCGCATTAAACAAAAAGTTTATAGGCTATAATACGTGCATGATTTAATTTCTGTTCAAATTGTAGTTTTTCTAGTTCATTGTTGTAGTTCGACTGTACGTTTAGAGAACTTGACTCATTCACCTAACTAAAAGTCAATCATTTTTACAGTTTAGTCTGATTAAAATTATTAATGTATTTTAACTGAATATGAATTCAAATAAATTTTGTTTAGATTTGTTAAATCTTTGCTTGCAACTAATGCAATTAAATATGTTTAATCGACTTAGAACAACATAATGATATTAAAATTATTAGACACATATGTAAAGTACAGCACTATTGCATTAAGTATCACAAATTCAGCACTCCACAAATGACATTTTGTGTCAAATATTATGTAGAAAACTGACACTAATTGAGTTTAGAGCTGGAGCTGGTGATAAAAATTTCAACAATAAATTGTACTGGATTATACTGTATAAGCAAGTGTATTGAAATTCAAAAGAAAAATACATTTCTGGTGTATTAATGCACACAGTATATATTAAAGACTAAGCATATTTAAAATACATTTACAAATGTAATTTTGAACAACACACTTAAATTGAAATTAAAATAAATTATTTTTTCATGTGCTTTAGCATATTAGTCAATACATCAAAATAAGTGTACTTATTTAAAACACTATAAAGTCATACTTAAGTAAAAATTAAGTGCATTTTTTAAAAAGTGCACTTTAGCATATTTAGAAATATTGTCATTAAAGTGTACTTTCTGTAAGTAAAATTTAATTAGACATTATTACAAAGTGCATTTTTAAAAAGTGCACTTAAGCGTGTTAATAAATATTGTCATTAAAGTGTACTTTCTTTAAGTACAAATTAATTAGACATTATTACAAAGTGCATTTTTAAAAAGTGCACTTAAGCATGTTAATAAATATTGTCATTAAAGTGTACTTTCTGTAAGTAAAACTTAATTTTGACATTATTACAAAGTGCATTTTTAAAAAGTGCACTTAAGCATGTTAATAAATATTGTCATTAAAGTGTACTTTCTGTAAGTAAAACTTAATTTTGACATTATTACAAAGTTCATTTTTAAAAAGTGCACTTAAGCATGTCAATAAATATTGTCATTAAAGTGTACTTTCTTTAAGTACAAATTGATTAGACATTATTACAAAGTGCATTTTTAAAAAGTGCACTTAAGCATGTTAATAAATATTGTCATTAAAATGTACTTTCTTTAAGTACAAATTAATTAGACATTATTACAAAGTGCATTTTTAAAAAATGCACTTAAGCATGTTAATAAATATTGTCATTAAAGTGTAATTTCTTTAAGTACAAATTGATTAGACATTATTACAAAGTGCATTTTTAAAAAGTGCACTTAAGCATGTTAATAAATATTGTCATTAAAGTGTAATTTCTTTAAGTACAACTTAATTAGACATTATTACAAAGTTCATTTTTAAAAAGTGCACTTAAGTGTGTTAATAAATATTGTCATTAAAGTATATTCTTTTTAAGTACAATTAAGTGGCCTTTAATTTTAATTATATTATATTATCTGCAAGTGCACTTTTTAAAAAGTATACTTTTAAGATTTGAAGTACACAAAAAGTACACTTTAAATACAATTAAGTGCACTTCTTTTTCACAAGGGAATGCATTACAAGTATTACGAGTTACGAAATCAGTTGCTCTTTTCAATTAATTGTAAAGTAACATATTACTGTAAATTGTGCAACAAAACACCCGAGTTACTTTTTCAAATAAGTAATGCAAGTTGCTTTGTTTACCTATTAACTGACACCTCTCCTGTCCCCATATTGAGAGAACAAGGGAATAAGGTGCAGAGGCGTTGTGTGTGCTGTATGAACATGATGATTATTGTAGCTCTAGACTAAATGTGAGTATGCTTTCATCTCACTTGCACAAAACAGATTCAGTACTCCTCAAACGGTGGCCATCTGGCTGAAACAAGACAAAGATGTCATCGTCTGAGACAGCAGAGAGTAGCCTGTGTGAAGCAATGAGGTTTCTTCTATTTTCTAACAAGGAACGGACTCCGCTTCTACTTTGTGCGTATTGAATGCAGTGATGCAAGCTGTCTCTAAAAACACAAGCGTTTTGGAGGAAGAACAACATAGTGACTAAACGCACTCTGTAGAGTGTATGTCCATTTAGGGCTGCTGTAGAAACATGCCGGCGCATGATGGTGACTTGACATGGAGGGGGGACCCGCAGTGTATGAGATAGAAATGGCTCATTCTAAGGTAATAAAAACATAATGGTTCATTATGTAAGGTCTTTATGCACCACTGAAAACAGTTATGTATATTATACTGCATTTCTGTTATTAGATCCTCCCAAATTTTACAAATTGCACCTTTAAATTACACAAATATACTTCATGTATTTAATTACTTTATTAACCAATGATTTTCTGCTGACATTTGATGATCTTAGTCAACCTAGTCTCGTGTAGCCAGACCTTCAGACTGACGGCAGAAGGTCTGGACTCAATCGCAGCTTTCATTGGCCAAGGACCACCCAAGAGGACATTTGACTGACATGTAACGCCACCAATCACAGTTTGTTTTGTTCTGCATCACGTTTAAGGGGCATGAAAATGTAAAGTCGATGCCCCTACAATAACAGACTGGCGTGCATCTATAAATTATTAATTCTAGAGCGTTGTACAAGTTTACTGCAACAATGGAGCCACAAACTTTTGAAAATCCAGCGTTTAGTTGATCCTGGTAAGGGCTTGTAAACATGACGGCATTCTTCCATGAGGGGGTTTAGCATCACAACATTTGTTTCCAGGCGGTTAAAGAACGCGACACATGCGTCTCCCGGACATCCTGGAGAGTTCAACCAACCAGATGATGACTTTGAAAGTCCTGAAGTGTTTCCAGTTAAGTTTGCCATATGCATCAGACATTCAGCCAATGGTCCGTGGGCATGACGTCTGAGGCTGAGACTAAATTCATCCATACTAATAAGCAAAAATGACTTTAGCTGTCAGGGGTGTGGCTGCAATGATCACACAAAGATGAGGAATCAAACAAAAACAGTCTTTAATAAATCTCACGGAGTAATAGCAAACAGCCACATAACTGAAGACACAAACGATACCATGGCATCCAGTGCGTGAGGTGTGTACGCGCTCTGGCGTAGTTTACGCAAGCACCGGAAGTGATCTCTCGCGCTTATACGTCACTCATTGTTTAAACCTGTGTGACTTTCCACGTATTGCCAACTTTTGAGCCTGCTTGCCTTAAGTTATGGTTGATTGCTCTTCTGCTGGATATCAACACACCCATTAACGTACTAAAGTTGTTGAGGGTCTGCAGCAATCATTTTTCCCCTGATGATTTTACATACCCAGGAGAGGATCACGTACGACTTAAACGCACACACCTCATGCACCGGATGCCGTACGGGCACTCAAGTCAGTTGTACATAGTGGTGTATTAGAGCAGTGTTTCCCAACCCTGTTCCTGGAGGCACACTAACAGTACACATTTTCCAAATCTTCTTAATCAGACACACCTGATTCAACTCATCAGTTCGTTAGTAGAAACTCCAAGACTATGGCTGCGTCTGAAAACTGGAAAATGCTGCCTTCTGAGGACACATTTCAAGGTAGGAAGGCATCAAGGCATGTCCGAATCAAATGTTAGCTTCACTTCCTGTTTCCTGAGATACCTTCCTCTGATCGATTTTTCAAGGCAGCATATATGTATCCTTCGCTGCCTTTGATATCCCACAATCCTGTGCTTTCCATTCTGTGACAGTTGAGCTAGAAAAATAAAGATGGAGTCCGAAAGTTGCGTTTGCTCAGTTTGTGTATAAATGTACGATTTTGACCACCATATTTCAATTTTGATATCATTTCTATCGAGAAATTACTACTGTAGTAATTAAATATTTGTTTAGTTTTCACCAAAGCTCACACTATATTGCTGTAGACCATTAAACTGTTACACTGCCTCAGAAGTCTGTCTGAAATCAGTTTCGTGAGGTGCCTTCATGCACAAACGCTGCCGTACAAGTCATCCTCTTATAAGGCAGCGAGGCAGCAAGACAGCTACCTAGGTTTTTGGACGCAGCCTCTATATATGGTTCAGATAAGGGAGACATTCAAAATGTGTACTGTTGGTGTGCCTCCAGGAACAGGGTTGGGAAACACCGTATTAGAGGTAAAAAATGATATAAATACTGTTCGGTTTCTCTCACAAACGATCATTTCGTGTCTTAGGATAAAATGTGTCGTCACGAGCCGCAGGGTTTAATTTGGATTTGTCTGTGCATGTTTTTTTTTTACT
This sequence comes from Megalobrama amblycephala, assembly GCF_018812025.1. NCBI lineage: Eukaryota > Metazoa > Chordata > Actinopteri > Cypriniformes > Xenocyprididae > Megalobrama > Megalobrama amblycephala. The sequence continues at coordinate 113,044 of NW_025953345.1, forward strand.
CTCATAGATTTTGTTACCATTGACATGCATTATACGACTGACAGACTGCAACGGTTGGAGTTAAAAATCATTTTGTTCTATTTGTGTTCTACTGAAGAAACAAAGTCACCTACATCTTGGATGCCCTGGGGGTAGGCAGATAAACATCAAATTTTTATTTTTGGGTGAACTATCCCTTTAATTGGTTCCTTCTAACTGCAGACCTGCAGCTGCTAACATTCAGAGCCAGTGGGTGGAGTTTAATGTCCAGTTCCCCTTCTCTGGACGTAATGGGTGAAGTTTGACCTAAACCTAATTTAAGCTCTACCCATTAAGTCCACAGAGGTGGAGCTAAATGTCATTTTGGCTCTGCAGTAAGCAACTCTTGAGCAGTTTCAGGCCAGAGGTGCACAATGATATATTACACAGTTTATACTATCATTATTATATATTATAAATCAGTGGTGCAGGCCCACAGGCCAGAAGTGTTACCTACTGACATGGAACAAGCACAGGGAATACAGTGAACTAAATTATACTTTGGTTATCTGATAAAATACTGAATCTGTGCACATCTTTCGCATTTTATTATTGAAGCTTGAATTTGTTTATTTTATTGTACAGAATTCTTTTCTGTAGTCTTTTTAGATTAGATGTGCTTTGCGATTAAGTCACTGTATGTTTTGTATTTATTATTTATGAATATATCATGTATCAAAGTAAAAACATTATTAAGATAAAAATTTCATTTTAATGGATGATATCAAGGTCTTTCTGCAGAAATGTCATGATAAAATAAGCTTAAGAGCAGACCTTATTTATTATCGTTAAATATTGTATTATCAATCCGAACAAAATCCACGTTAAAATAGCTCATCTGTCACAAAAACACACACACACACACACACACACACACACACACACACACACACACACACACACACACACACACACACACACACACACACAAAGTTCTAATCAACCACATTTCGTTGTTAATTTATTGCCTGCTGTCGAGATGCAGTTTTCATGACGTTTGAAGAGCAACCAATAAAAAGTCTGTGCTAAGGGCGTCTGTCACTGAAAACACGCCCACAATAATCGACGTCACTAAAGATACGCCCATCACGAGTGATCTGCTGTCAACATTATTTCACGTTGCTCGTTAGTTTTTTAATAACAGACAAACTGAAAGGGACCGTTGCGCTCTAGGAAAAACGCAACTGGTCCAACAGTAAATGTGATCTTCCAAGAATAGCTTATCTTTAAGAGCTCAACGATAGCTGCAGTAATAAGATTATTCCTTTAGAGGAGAAATCTAGGCCCATTTGCATTAGAAAAGCCAACTGAACATCGTCACCTTTTGCAACACATCTATAATGGTGAGTTACTCTGTTTATTGCTCACTAACAAACTAAGTTACATGGTGTCAAAGAGATAAAGTGAGATCTTACCTAAGATTTACTTTGTGCAAGTTTGATCTCTGAATAACCTTTAAAAAAATAAACAAACAAACAAAGTTTAGGAACGTTCAAGAGCCATACATGTGTTATCTGGGTATTATAACTTCCTGTAGGAGAAAGTGAATTTTGCGTGCATTTTTATAGTATATTACGTGTAATCTTTCAGTTCCTTTTTACAGTGTTTTACAATTTTGTAAATTATACACAAAAAAATAAAATAAATAAATAAATAAAATAAAACTTTGTGCCAAATACCTAAATCATATCTGCAAATGGGCAGTTATTTTATAACATAGGTAATTTCATAATTTGATACATCAAAGAACACAATTAAATTATCTATAAAAGCATTTTGTAATTTTAAATGTGGATATTGTCCTGCTGTGGTTTGACTGTGCTAAATGAACATTTTGTTGAAACTGACAATTTATTTATATATCTAACTGAATAACCAATAACAGATACAGCTGAATACCAGTAAAAGAGATTAATCTGAAAGGTAAATTTATTATATGACTTATACAGATATATATATATATAAAATTGCCTATATTCAAAGATATGTCTTAATAACAACACTGTGAATTCAAATTGAATGATTTCACTCAGTTTATGGGTTTTAATGATGTCTAATCAAAGATGTCTAAAAATGTATAACTCATGGAATTTTTGAATAATAATCCCATGAATTACAGTAAGTATTCAATTTTAAAAATAACACTATTAACATCGTGCCACTTGGGGCCTTCTGTGCCAATTCAGGGAGGCTCATCTTACTCCAAGGGTTTAATTTTAACTTTTCACTTCAAAATAAAAGCAGTAGGTCTATTTTTTACTCCACAAATCTAAAAGCATTGACAAATAGACACCAAAAAACTTGAATTCAACATAATACAATGTCACAGATCACTATTTTCACAGAATTAGGTTAGATTGTGTTCATCTTGTCCTGTGGGTTTTATAAACACAATTAAATGTATTTGTTTAACATGGTAATGATTTGAATACAGTTTCCTCAAATGTAAGTAGACATGACAAATGTTTCTAAATTTGCATTGCATAATAAAATATTTTACTGGTGGTTTGATATGATTTATTTAAACCAAAGACCCTTTAAGACAAATCATTTCACTCGGTAGCCATCTTTGAAACTCCTCTCAGGAATCCAAGTGCAGCTCCTATCTTTTTGAATGGGGAAACATCAAATTCTCCAAAACTGTTCACTATGCTTACAATTAAATTTCATATTTGAAAACCCCAATGAAATCTGACAACAACAGTCTCATAAAGCTTGTTTGTTATGTTCAAATAGCATTTAAAAAAGCTTGTTTTTCATGCTAGACCAGCCAATGTGCATGCATAGTCATGGAGCTTCTAATGGCAGCTGCAGTGCAATGACTTTACTTATCAACAATTGGCTCTTTCACTTAGAAGGCGGGGCTTATTCACCATATTGGGTGTTGCACTTTCTCGCATTCATAAGTAATAGGAGTGCACCATCTTCCTAAATATAAAGTCTTTGTTTAAACTCATATAATCATCTGTATGACTCATCTAGAAAACATCTACTTTCTGTTTAAGACAACAGATATCAGGCAACAGGCATCATCAATGTAATTCATTGGTCACAATATTAAAGAATTATACAATGCTATTCTCAGCATAGAGTTTTTGTTTCAGGATGAACAGAGTTCTTCCTCCCTGACTGACATTAGTTTGAAGTGGGTGTGTCACAACGTGGAAGTGCTTCGTGTTGCACAAGAGGATGGATTACTGCAGTTCCGCCTTTATTTCCTCAAGAGTTGGCTGATCAGCTGCTGCACAGCATGGCTGATGAGGGTATGATGATGCTTCCAAAAATCTTGATATATATATATATATATATATATATATATATATATATATATATATATATATATATATATATATATATATATATATATATATATATATATATATATATATATACACACACACACACACGCGCGCGCACACACTGATCAGGCATATTAAATTACCATTCTCAAGGTATAAATACTGGGTTTAGGTCAGTAATCCCAACAGCAGTCATGGGGAAGTCTGCTGACTTGACAGTTGTCCAGAAGACGATCGTCAAGACCCTCTACAATGAGGGTAAGCCACAGAGGGTCATTGCTGAAAGAGCTGGCTGTTCGCAGAGTGCTGTGCCAAAGCATATTCACGGAAAGTTGACTGGAAGGAAAAAGTGTGGTATGAAAAGGTGTACAAGTGAAAGGAATGACCGCAGGCTTGAGAAGATTGTCAGGCAAAGCCGATTTAAGAACTTAGGAGAGCTTCAAAAGGAGTGGACTGAAGCTGGAGTCAGTACATCAAGAGCCACCGCACTCAGACGTCTTCAGGAAATGGGCTACAACTGTCACATTCCATGCACCACTTCTGAACCAAAGACAATGTCAGAAGCGTCTTACCTGGGCTAAGGAGAAAAAGAACTGGACTGTTGCCCAGTGGTCCAAGGTCCTCTTTTCAGATGAGAGCAAGTTTTGTATTTCATTTGGAAATCAAGGTCCTAGAGTCTGGAGGAAGGGTGGAGAAGCTCATAGCCCAAGTTGCTTGAAGTCCATTGTTAAGTTTCCACGGTCTGTGATGATTTGGGGTGCAATGTCATCTGCTGGTGTTGGTCCACTGTGTTTTTTGAAAACCAAAGTCTTTTGGTGCTCTATTTTAGAGCACTTCATGCTTCCTTCTGCTGACAAGCTTTATGATGTTGTGGAAATTTTAATTTTTCATATGCCTTTTACCTGTATTCTTGTGAAATATGATGCTTATGGAACATGGTATGATGTTGGCTTAATTGGTAATGTTTAACATAGTGTTAACATAGATGGTAGAAATAGAAAGAGCAAGATATGGTATGGGGACATGCAAGATGTATGTTAAAAACATGTCTCTGCTAAACAATGTGTGGAAAGTTACAGCCGCTAAGAGATGTTCCAAATATGGTAAAAGGACAGAGGCTTCTGCCTTGGAGGTTAGAGATATAAAAGTGAGGGGAAGCTTTCGTTCTTGGTCTTACACTCTGCAGCTACTTGTGTTTCTGTATGACCTGTCTGACCTTTCTTGCAAGAAATAAAAGCTTTAAAGACAATTGGACGTGTTTGTCTCTTATGCAGTAGAGTCGGAGTTGATTTTTTTGCCACAACAATGGAAATGCTGATTTCATTTTCCAGCAGGACTTGGCACATGCCCACACTGCCAAAGGTACCAAAAGCTGGTTCAATGACCATGGTGTTACTGTGCTTGATTGGCCAGCAAACTCGCCTGACCTGAACCCCATAGAGACTCTATGGGGTATTGTCAAGAGGAAGATGAGAGACACCAGACCCAACAATGCAGATGACCTGAAGGCCACTGTCATAGAAACCTGTGCTTCCATACCACCTTAGCAGTGCCACAGACTAATCACCTCCATGCCATACCGAATTGAGGCAGTAATTAAAGCAAAAGGAGCCCCTACCAAGTATTGAGTACATATACAGTAAATGAACATACTTTCCAGAAGCCCAACAATTCACTAAAAATTTTTTTTTATTGGTCTTATGAAGTATTCTAATTTCTTGAGATAGTGTATTGGTGGGTTTTTGTTAAATGTGAGCCAAAATCATCACAATTAAAAGAACCAAAGACTCAAAGTATTTCAGTCTGTGTGCAGTGAATTTATTTAATACACGAGTTCCACAATTTCAGTTGAATTACTGAAATAAATGAACTTTTCCACAACATTCTAATTCATTGAGATGTACCTGTATTAGGCAGCAAGTGAACATTTTGTCCTCAAAGTGGATGTGTTAGAAGCAGGAAAAATAGGCCAGCGTAAGCGCCAATAGTGGGCACGTGAGCATCAGAACTGGACCACGGAGCAATGGAAGAATGTGGCCTGGTCTGATGAATCATGTTTTCTTTTACATCACATGGATGGCCGGGTGCGTGTGCATTGCTTATCTGGGGAACACATGGCACCAGGATGCACTATGGGAAGACGGCAAGCAGGCGGAGGCAGTGTGATGCTTTGGGCAGTGTTCTGCTGGGAAACCTTGTGTCCTGCCATCCATGTGGATGTTACTTTGACACGCACCACCTACCTAAGCATTGTTGCAGACCATGTACACCCTTTCATGGAAATGGTATTCCAGCAGGATAGTGCGCCGTGCCACAAAGCAAAAGTGGTTCAGGAATGGTTTTAGGAGCACAACAACGAGTTTAAGGTGTTGACTTGGCCTCCAAATTCCCCAGATCTCAATCCAATCAAGCATCTGTGGGATGTGCTGAACAAACAAGTCCGATCCATGGAGGCCCCACCTCACAACTTACAGTACTTGAAGGATCTCCTGCTAACATCTTGGTGCCAGATACCACAGCACACCTTCAGGGGTCTAGTGGAGTTCATGCCTTGACCGGTCAGGGCTGTTTTGGCAGAAAAAGGGGGACCAACACAATATTAGGAAGGTGGTCATAATGTTATGCCTGATCGGTGTGTGTGTGTGTGTATCTATCTATATATATCTATATCTATATATATATCTATCTCTCTCTCTCTCTCTCTCTCTATATATATATATATATATATATATATATATATATATATATATATATATATAAAATGTGCTGTCAATCGATTAAAAAATTTACTTGATTAATCACAGTTTTTTTCGGTGATTAATCACTATTAATCGCAATTAAAACACTTATAATTTATATATAAAATTATAATTTCACAGTTAATCTCCAAATTAAAACAAAGAAACAACATGAAGACAGTATATTTTAAATACTTGTTTAATGGTATCTTTTTATGAGTGAAGGCCAGTATCACTGATACTAATAGCCTACAGCTACTGATGTCTCGATGAAATTGATTTTTTCCCCCCAATTTTAAACATGAATTATGGCCATTCAACATTACAGTGTAATTGAAAGCTATATAATTTTTTTACATTTATTAGGCTACAAAAATATAACAACTTTTAATTTAAGTGAACTTAGAACAATCCTCATATTAACCCATAATAAATGTCATATTTACCTGCCTTTCCTACCTGTCTAACAGATTAACAGAAAAACAGTCTAACAGAAAAATACAGAAATTGAGTAGTTAATGAACAGTCTGCACTGCATGATTTATAGCCTAAATTAAATATAGATTAATCATTATTAAAGCTACAAAAGTTCTTTAGTCAAGAGCAGTGAGTGATTTTCTCTGTTACCTTTGTGCTTTCATTATCTTCAATGACAGACGGCATTATTGCTGTCACTTTAAGCTGCCGCTGCTGCACATGATGCAGATGATCTCACACGGGTCCCACTTTCTCACAACTCTTTACTTTCGTTTTAATGCTGCGTTCACACCGAACGCGTCTGTGGCATCAAATTTGCATCAGATGCGTCTAGTTGCGCTTGAACATTTTGAAGTCAAAAGCTTCAGATCATAGACTGTAAAAAAAGATGGACGACGCGACGCCGCTTCCTTCCATTGTATTGAACTGAAGCCAAAATGGGCTGATGAATGGGCGCTGACACGTTACGCAATACGTCAAAAAAAAAAAGGTTTGGAGCCTGGGCATGCGCAGAAGGAATCGTCGTGGAGCCGGAGGCGGAGTCGCGATATCAAACTTCCGCCCAGACGACTGCGTCATCATTCATGTATTTTAAATAGACTATAAAAATTATACACAATTTAAAAGTCTACCTATAAAATAATAGGCTATTCTGTTTCTAGAGCAATAATATTTTTGAAACAGCAAATTCAGTAGATAAAATCAATATAATATGCCACTAGAAACAACTCTAAATCGCCAGAAACGGTCCTGCCATTTTAAATCAAGTTCAACTAACGTTACAGGAGATCGATTGCTGTAATTAGAGTAAGCTATCATTAGTTTTGTCCTGCTAATTATTATTTTATACCCATAAAAATAATAAGTAACTGCCAGATAACAATCACCTGCTTTTTCCCGACATGGTTAACATTAGGTGTGTTATCTTAACTAATAACATTTATTAATTAGCTTATAACGCCCACATTTAATGTTACAGAAAAAAGTTCAGTGATCCGTCAGATCCTGTAGGTCAGTTAGTACAGTTTACTGCTGAACAACTCATTTTGTTGGTGCTAAATAACAAAGAAATCGAAAATTAACAGTTAGTTAATACATCTTCAAACTCCCCTCGAAGCTCCGACAGTCCTCAGACAAGCTGTCAATCAACTTCGAATCACGACGACACGCCCCGTTTTTATAGCATCAAATTGCTAGCTAAAATCTAAATCATCACAAAAACGAACAATTGAATATATATCAGCGTGATAACAACTACCTTAAATGACCAAAACCATCTTTCAGAAAGTTTTATTTGAAGCATAATTTATTTTTAAGTTTTCACTGAAGTCTCATTCGACTGCATTGAGAGGGCGGGATTTATGACCTGTACTGCATCCAGCCTCCAGGGGGCGATCAAAGAGCCCGCGGCTTCACTTTTCAGAACGTATGAGACACACCCGCTTCAGATGCGCGTCAAATTCGCTCTATTTGCGCGTCTAAACAAAGTGTGTTCAGACGCGAATTCACGTCATGGGAGGGGCTTCCATCTCTTTCTGCACAGATCTTTTCACAGATCACAGATCTTTTGCTAGCTAGCAGGTGGGCTAGTATCAACGGCTAAAATCATGCAAAGCATTTTACAACTAACCAGATTGTCCGATTTCTTTGCTTATCCTCTTCCAGGCAAGGTCCTTTTTATTCCTGTCTCGATAAAAATATGACGACACATCATAGAGCTCAGGGTGGCCACACAGCGACTACTATCTTTGTTCTGGTCTCCACCGCTGATCACGTCATAAACACGTTACTACCAAAGCAGAGTCCCTGATTGGTTAACGCGCCGCGAATTTTCGCGTCAACGGCCGATTCGCGCTAGACGCTTGATTCATGCCGCAGAACGTCTAGACGTGCGTTTACATTGACTTAACATGTAAATCAGATGTTTTTATTAGAAAACCAAGGACGTTCCAGATACGTCCTCTATTCGTAATATATCATTCCATGACTTACTGGTAACGTAACAGCAATGTGCTCGTAATTTCATTACCATCATTTACACATTCTTTATGTTATTATTACCAGAATTTGCAATTTAAAATGTGTAATTAAACGTCAGACACAAGACTGAAATGTCCCTTAAGAGGAAAAAAAAAATGTTTCTTTTCACCAAGTCAGAGTATGGATGACTGCTTTTTATATAGTGACGTGACATACAGCGTGCGCCTCCACAAATGGAGTGCGCGCGCGCCCACAGTATGTTGACAAGAGAGTAAAGTTAATTTTTCTGAGAGAAGAATTTATTTTTCCGAGGTGACAACGAATAAATGGCTTTTATAAAAATGTATAAAGTTAACTTTAGAAAGACGCAAAACCTTTTTTTATTGTTATGTTTACGTTAGTGCAGGTGGCCGTTAGAGTTGCCATAGCAACCGGGAAAACATTCAAGCCGCTGTAGAGGACAGCGTCGACATTTCTCCGTGTTTATCGTCAGTTTTATAGCAATAAAGTTCAACAACTGCGTCAGATTGGTTAAGTAACATTTCCCACAGTCTACTTTAAGTACATTTGTTAATATTTTTTACCTCTGTGATTATATGGTATCTTTCCTTGATCGTCTGAAATATATGTTTTAGCCAAATGTTATGCTAGCATAGCATATGCTTTTAATACTGAGTGCAAAACGTCTTGAATGCTTTTATTTTATGTTTCGCTGTAGGCTACATGTTTTTATTTATAGTTTGAGTGTATTATATTATTTTTATTTGGAGTTTTGTTCATGTTCTGTGTGTTTTTCAAAATAAATGAATTGAATTCATTTTGAGTCTGCATTCATCGTTCACAGCTGTTGGAGTGGCCTTTAAATTAGTTTGGGCAAATGAGGACATAAATCAGGCCCGGCTCCAGATATGAGATGAAAGGTGGGCCAAATGATATTCCAGGTGGGCCGGTCGGATTGGTGGAAGGTTGTTGGATTTTAATGCTTTAATCTCACATGTCTATTGATATAGATAAGGCAATTGTTAGGGTTGTTTGTTATTGTTATAAACTATTATACTATTTTGAAAAAAATCGCATTACAAAATATAATGTGAGATAACACACATAATATTTGCAACATTTATTATTTTAATTTTTTTGCACGAGCTGTTTATACTGTACGAAATTAGAAGTTTTGTCCAATACCTCCTCTAGGGGGGTCCGGGGGCATGCACCCCCGTAAGAAAATTTTGTACATTTTAAGGTTAAATGCATCAATCTGGTGCACTTTGGAAGCTCAAAATTAAGAGCTTCAACTCATGTACAGTGTGCACATTGAACAAAGAAACAGCATTGACTTGTACCTGGACATTAAAGAGGGCTCAAACATCTTTTTAGTTGTGATATAAAGTCTACATCGTTTTAGGTGTTTTAGGATGCCAAACAATTATTACAATAAAATAATAATATAATAATGTTTTAGGCTATATAATTATACATATGACAGTAATATCCATATAGGCTATTGTAACAAATGCACTCTATATATATATATATATATATATATATATATATATATATATATATATATATATATATAGCTATATATATTGGTTAGGCTACTTTACTTTACTAATTAAAATACTTGTAGCCAATTTCTAATCCTTGAGCTTTAATTTTGATCACCAAATCGCCAGCTGATCGTGTGAGCAAAGTGCACACTTCTCTTTAAAACACGCAGCACAAACAGACTAAATATATACTTAATCACTGTATTTTGGTGCTTTATTAAGGCACAAAGCCATTACGGTTTCGATTTTAGTTCATTGGCAAAATACAATGTAGAGACCATTTATGTTTTAAATTTTCGGTTCATTATGAAACGGTGGCGGCGCACAGGGTCATTAATGGGAAACACTGAATGAATGAATGCTAAAGTTGTCATATCAGTTGTTATCATAACAAAAACGCTTCAACCGGACCGAACGAGAGTCTCGAGGCCTGCCGCTGCGCTGAGTGAGTGACAGGAGGCTGCGATGTGCGTGAACTCGCTGTCATATGGATACTGTAGAGAAGCGGTATTGAACGGTTTAATATATTTTAGAGATATGTTTAGAAAAAATATATATTTTAACAGCACTATTAAGAAACCTCTATGCTGTATGCTGGCCAGACTTTTTTGCAATGTATTTGCGGATTATTTTGAACAAGATATAAAACGGAGACATTTCCGGGGACAGCTCCAGTCGGGGACGGAGCACCAAAAACCGGGACTGTCCGTTTTTTTATAACGGGGACGTCTGGTCACCCTAGTGTATTTGTGCTTTTGACACCATCGGAAGCTGCTGATGAACTCGACTCATCAATTTCTCCGACCTCATTGCCGCAAATGGATGAGGAGGTGGTAGCTGTGTCCTGGTGAGCTAAAATGGTTTTCTTTTGTCCTTTCGGAACAAGAAATCTGTGCATGTTGTATTTTATTAGGCTACTATAGTGTCTTAATTGAGTTCACTAACAGTTTATTAATAAAATGAATTGGCTGTTACTGTCGTTTATTGCTTTATAATTCAGCACGTCCGTTTACCTCAAAGGTTGCGAAGTGGATGAGCTAACGTTAAGTCTGTCTGTCTCTGAGGGAAAGAAAGAGGGGGTTGGGCAGAAATTAGAAAATAACGTGTCTGGACCTGAATTGAATATCGCACTAATTTTGTGATTGGCTGTTATGTGGTGTGGGGCCAGGGTGGGCCCAGAGCCTCTCTATGGCTCTGGGTGGGCCAAGCCTCTGATTGGGTGGGCCAGGCCCACCCTGGCCCCCCCGTGGAGCCGGGCCTGAGTGGAAATGGCTTGGTCATAATAGTTCTTCGTGCAGTGCCGTTACTTTGAAGGAATCGGATTTATTATACATCAAACAACAGCTCTATTTCGCCAAAGACAAAGTCAAACAAGATGCTATTCTTCTGTCTCATATGGAAGCTGTGCCATATAAACAGAGGAGGCAAAAAGTGGAGGCTGAATAGAAGAGACGTGTTAGATCCCTGTATAAAGAGGTTTGTCTACTGTTTAGTTTTTAAGTGATAAGTGCTCTCATCTTTTTCAGGATTTTTAGTTGCATCTTTAGTGATTTTTCAACTATTTACCATGTCTTGTCCCAAATAGGTGGATTTAGAGGTTTTTGCAAAAAAAGCACAAGTGGATTTAGCTGGTTTTGACGCAAAAGAAAATCTAACTTGTTAAAAACCAATAAATTGTCTAGAGTGACATTTTTGAAAAAAAGTTATTTTATTCACTAGCTAATAACCTTATCATTACCTTTAAAATGAAACTCCTGAACTTGATCGTAAAAGCCTGGTAAAAAATGCTAATCTTAAAGAAAAGAAGTCTGATGGATTTAGAGGGTTTTGCATCTGAACTCTTCATATACTCCATGTGTGCTATCCTGTTCCCAACCTTGTTGTGTCCTGCCCTGCTCCAAGCCTTGCCGTGTCCTGCTCCCAGCCTTGTGCTCAAGCCCTACTCTACCTGCTGCCTTGGTGTTTTTCTCCTACAGGGTAGTTTTAGTTTGACTTTTGTTATATTTTCGAAATAAATAACATTGAAATGCATCTCTGAATTTGGGTCCTCACTTCCTGGTCACAGGCTTGAGGATTTCGATTTTCGGGTAACAGGCTGGAGGACAGAGGAGCAAGGAAATGAGGAAGCATCAATTTGAGTATTGAGAAGAACCCAAGGCCTTAGCTGCATTCCAAATGACAGGGGCCCTATGCAGTATTCACTGTTCCCTTCTTCTTAAATTGTATTTGAAAGCACTAAACTGAGTGGTACATGTCTGTTGTGATTTTTAATATGAAAATAAATGTAATTTGATTTATTAGACTTGTCATTTATCATATTTAATCCTAATCATTATACAGCTTTTCTCAATCGATTTGGCACAGTTCTCTAAATAAATGTAATTGGTCTCAAATCAATTAACACACCAAACTAAACATGTTGGTGAAACACTTCAGTATTTACTGAAGAATTTTATTCAGTCACCTTTTATATTAGGTGTCTTTTCCCCAGTTTCACAGACAAGGCTTAAAGCAGGGGTCTCAAACTCAAATTGTCGGGGGGCCGTTTCTGTGATTGACACCTCATAGGAGGGCCATATTATCCTTCAAGTGCAAGAAAGCACAACATTTCAGAAAATTTACTTTCCTTTGCATTATTTCTCATTTAGCCTACTTCAAATTTCATTAGGCCTACTAAAATATTTTTTATACCTATACTATAAATATCTTATTTACCATACTAAATGTAAACAGCAGTGTCTCTCTCATTGTTACAGAGTGTAATATAATTATATAATACTATTACTAATATAATACTATTAATTGAAATAGTCTGGCGCGACTTCTCACATCCAACAAGATATATGGAATAAAAAATCAGTAATTTAGGAACAAAACCAGCAACACTTGTGGCGTGGAGGGGTCAGAAATAAACAAAAAAACTGGAGCTATATATCAACTTTATTTTGCCAAAAAAATAAAAATCTCTCATTGTTACATACATTATTAGTTTTTAACATCTAGTGGAAGTATTTTCCCTTACTTTATGTTAGTTTAAATAACATTAAAATCTTGCACTGAACAACACTGTACTGAACAAATACAATCCCTGAATACATTTGTACACTTTGTTTCTTGACAGACACCTGCAGCGCTTGTGCTCACACAGCTGGGCCACATTTGTCCAAGATGCCGTTTGAGCATCGGTAACATTTAATGGCTGCATCGGACGCGTTTCGGTGGTTTAAATCGGCGCTCATGACTTAAAGTCGAGTGCTTTTACTGTAATTTAGGCAAGCGCGCTCATAATAGAAGCGATTGAGAGCGCGGCTCATGGTTGCATAGCAACGACAGACGCCACAGGAGCGAAAGCGCATTGGAAAGGAGAATGCGGCGCGGCCGCTTATGTGACGCGATATGTGAATGCCCCTTAGAACGGCGACTTTTTCTTTGCATATCAGACAGGTAGCAACTAGAGAATAATAATAATAATTTAGCGGGCCAGATTAAGTTTTATTTTTGAGATCAGTTGCGGGCCGGGTAGAGGTAGTAGGCGTGCCGTAAATGGCCCGCGGGCCGGTGTTACAATATATTCAGTTCCTGAAATATTCTGTTCCACTGGGTGGCGCTTACGCGAATATTCATGATATCCTCCTATTGTGGGCGTGTCCTCGAAACAACGCGCAAGCGAATGGAACTGAAAATATTAGTACACGCTCCTCAAATCGCATCGGTTTAATGGATTCCCAGATAGCAAACGGACGTCGATTCAACGTTTATTTTTGGTTGTAAAGATCAGTATCAGTCGCCGATTAAATTTCAATGTTGATTCAACGTTCACTATTTGATCGGTACATCAGAACGTTATTACGTCGAAAATATGACATCGATTCAATGTCGAAATGAGGTTGTTTCATCATAGCTACACCGACGCATATGATCGAAATCATAACGTCTAATATATGTTGAAACTTGGTTAGAGGAATCGGACATTGTGTGCACTATTACCCAGTAAACACAGAACGTTCCCCTAACGTTCCCATATGGTTCCCGTTTGGTTATTTTTTTGGGGAACCAAATAAGAACGTTCTGAGAACGTTCTCTATTGGTTCCCTTTTTTTTAACCTAAAGAGAACGTTCCCAGAACGTTCCCTGCAGGTTCTTTTTTTGGGATCATTTTACAACCTAAGGAGAACGTTCCCAGAACGTTCCCTGTAGGTTATTTTTTGGGTTCATTTTATAACCTAAAGAGAACGTTCCCAGAACGTTCCCTGTTGGTTATTGTTTGGTTTTATTTTTATAACCTAAAGAGAACGTTCTGGGAACGTTCCCTGCAGGTTCTTTTTTTGGGATAATTTTACAACCTAAGGAGAACGTTCCCAGAACGTTCCCTGTAGGTTATTTTTTGAGTTCATTTTATAACCTAAAGAGAACGTTCCCAGAACGTTCCCTGTAGGTTATTTTTTGAGTTCATTTTATAACCTAAAGAGAACGTTCCCAGAACGTTCCTTACAGGTTATTTTTAGTTATGAGTGCAGCTGTGTGATTTGAGATTATAATGCATTGACAAAGTTCAAAAGTAACCATTCACAGCAGCCGAAAATGAATCAAATAAGAAAAAAAGAGTGTAAAGAATGGTTTCAGCTTCATGTACACAACAGTAAGCAACAAAATAATCAACATCACTCAAAATCAACATAAAGAACATCCCCATACACAATAAAACAGTGATAGGCAGCGATGTCAGGGATAGTGTGTCCATTTTAAATTGAGAGAGCCTTGGTGAGCAGCTGCAGCACTATTAAAGGGAGATAATACATTTGAAGCATATTGGAAACATTGTAATGCTGATTTCATGCTGGGGGGGGGTTAATGTTTTAAATTGTTACAACTTCTACTGTGGTCTTAAGGGCTTTGTCGACAGCTCACAACTAGGTGTTGTTCCATGAAACAAAAAGTCATACATGACTGGAGCAACATTAGGGAAAGTAAATTACAATTTAAGGTGCTATAAACACTATTGTCACATGTAGTAATGAGTAAATTATATATAGGTTTATTTTTTTTGCAGAGAGTTTCGCCAAGAATTTTTGTAGCACATGTCCATGAGCCTGCAACGCTGGAGACTGACACTTGGAGGGCTCTGGAAGCTTTATGTTAAAATGACACTACACAGTCAGGCAGGATTAACTAGAAGCCAGTCAGATTGGTTTTGCACATTTCCATGGACACTACGAAAAGTTCATGTTTAACTTAACCCTTGTACTTGTGTTGTATTTCTTCTGCCTGTTTTGTGTCATTGACCATTCAACCATCTGTGTCTTTTCTGTAATCCTTCCAAACCAGCCAAATAAGGAAACAGGTGAACACCTGTAAAATAATGATCGGAGATTAAATTAATAATGATAATCATCATCGACAGGTAAACAACAGGGGTTTGTTTTTCGTATGTGAATTAATCATCAGTATTTACAGTTGATGATTAGAGATGATCCAGGATTGTTAGATTCTTTGAAGTCATTAAGCTCAAACTTGCTCAGGAGCAGGCATATTTGACAGAAACAAAATTAGACTGTCTTTATAAGGTGAAAGTTTATCACAGCCACTGTTACTTTCTGAACCAGGGAAATAATTAAAAATATAAACTTACTTGTCATTACATACAGTTGTGCTCAGAATTATTCATACCCTTAGTAAATATTACCAAAGAAGGCTGTGAAAATAAATCTGCAACCGTTTATTGGAGAATAAGAATTTTAAATGGTTAATAATACTAATAATAATCTCATTATGAAATAAATGTTTTTTTCTCTAATACACACTGCTCACAATTAATCATACCCTTTTAATCTGTTTGTAACCTCTTTTTTTGTCAAGATAAGAGCTATGAAAAGTACTGCTGGAATATTGTGGGCCTATTTTTCCGCCGGATATCCAGGACATCTTGTTCAGATACATGGCATCATTGATTCTATCAAACAGCAAAAGATAAAAAAAATAAAAAAAAATCAACTTGACTGTCCCTGTTAGAAGTCATATAATGGCTATCTTGGCAAAAGGAGGTTAAAAAAGTTTTGAATAAAAGGGTATGATTAATTGTGAGCAATGTGTATTATAGAAAATCATTTATTTCACAATGAGATTATTATTAGTATTATTAACCATTTAAAATTCTTATTCTCCAATGAACGGTTGGATTTTTATAAAGTTTTAAAATAAAAGATCAAAAGGATGAACAATGCAGATTTATTTTCACAGCCTTCTTTGATTATATTTACAAAGGGTATGAATAATTTTGAGCACAACTGTACATAATGTGTAGTCAATAGAGACAATTTTACTCATTGAGAGATTTATTTGTGAGTGAATAATTATCTTAATTTAATTGGAGCTTTACATTAAATACAGTTTGGATGAACCTTGCATTAATAATCTGAACGATGACAGCTATTATACTTTATGCAAAATGTAAACAATTAGGATAGTGGTTCCCAACCACATTCCTGGAGGCCCACCAGCACTGCACGTTGTCCCCTCAATCAAACACACCTGATTAAGGTTATCAGCTCATTAGTAGTGACTCCAAGATCTAAAATGGGTGTGTCAAAACAATCATTTACAAATTTTATTTATCTATTAAACATTTTATATTATTTTGCCAGCTTGGCTGTTTCCTATTTTAATTATATGATTTATTTATTTATTTTATTTTTTATTTGAATTAGGACAGTACACATTGATCAACAAATCAGCAATGAGCATCAGTGTAAATATGCTGGAATTAGCACAATTTCATCCGTTGTCCTAAGGCAGGTATCATAAAACACAAAATACAGATTATTTACAAACATAACAACATACATGTAGACATATTACACAGAACAACAAAGACTAAGTACTGTAAACAGCAGTCACATAGAAGTTAAAAGGCCAGAAGGTATGAGACCAGATTGTATAACATTAAGTTATGTAAATATCATTGCATGCATATAAGCCTTTGCTGACTCAACAGTAAGAAAAGGCCATATACGTTGGAAATTTGACAAGTTAAATTTTATAATATTTGTGATTTTTTTTTTTACATGTTGCTTAAATGTAAGATGTGAATCAAAGACCACACCAAGATACTTAAATTGTTCTAACACATCTAGTCTATCTCCACTGACAAAGACAGATGGCTCTGGCCCCACTGCTTTTATTATGAAATTTTATCAAACACAAACAAGTCTAGTTTCTATGGAAACAGAAATTATCACATGATCACATTGCTGACAGACTGGGCCACCACACTACTTCACTCAGAAGATGCCAAAAATTAAGGTAAACCTCATCTTTTCTACATAGTATTTATTGTGCGTCCTTACCATTCAGATTAATAATTGTGTATTTTGAACTAAATTTTAAAAATAAATGTATATTACTGTTAAATTCATGTATATTAAGATGCTAAGAGTTAAAACTAGTGTAGTAGGCCTTGCTAGCTGCAATTAGCTAAAATATTAGCCAAAATGTCATTACCGCAACATGTCTTTACCGCAGCAAATTTAGGTGTTGCGGTAAAGACCTTGTGTTGCGGTACAGACAAATTCAATGCTTACTGTATATTAAATTACAAATATTCAGTATATTATTAGTACTGAAGTATATATATTAGTATATATATTAACATGCCATTGTTTAACCCTAGATGAGACCAAATTCATCAACAATACGATCAAAAAAATGCAGAGAGGAAATGAAAAAAGACCCAGAGAGATATGCAGACTATCTGCAGAAGGAAAAAGAGCACTACAAAAAGAGAAAGGAAAGTGGGCAGATAAAAACTGTCTCCCAGCTAACAAAAAAGAGAGAAAAACCTGAAAAGAAGGCAGTGGAGGATAAATAAATGAAAACAAAGGGCAAAACAAAAAGTACTGAATGCCTCAAATCAGTTTGTATCAACAAACACACCACCAGTATCCCCATCTGATGAGGACTTACTTGCCGCTCCACTAGAACCTTTACCTAATGTGCAAGCTGCTTTTAAGAGGGGGCTAAGATGTTTGAAAATTGTGCAGAATATTTTACTAAGTCACCAAAATACTATATTTTTCAGATCCACACATCAGTCTCTGGGCAAATCATGTGGAGAGAGCTGAGCTGCTTCTGCAGAAACCCAGATCCATGCACCTGCTTCAGCCCACAGTGCGTCACCTTTGCTTGTGCATCTGAGCCTTCCACAGGAGCCCTCCATCAGCATCATCTGTCATTCCAGGATGTCAATGCGATAAAAACCATTTCTGATGTCAACGAGGGGCTGATTGGTAAATGGTGTGTCGTTGTGTATGACAATGACCCATATCCAGGCATCATCCAAGATGTTGATACTCAAAGTTGTGCTTTGGTCAAAACAATGCACAGGGTTGGGGCCAATAGGTTTTTCTGGCCAATGAAGGATGATGTGATCTGGTACACTCATGAGAATGTTGTGACACATGAAGCTTACTGACTCAGTTTGGAAGGAACTCTGTTCTCGTTTTAATTAGTTACCTGTACATGTACCAAAAGCCTAAATGTTACAATGAGATTACTTCTCAGTCTGAAATGAGATGTAACTCGGTATGGTACAAAAATGTAACGTTGTGGTGAGATGCAGTTAAAAGAGATGCAGTTAATTTCCGAAGCAGTTGAAAGAGTTAAAATAGTTCATTAAAAGTGTTATTTACTACAAAACTGCTACTATCTTACACATGCAATGTCTGTTAATTTCTTTTTGTTTGTTTCTTTCACTGTTGGTCTCTACAGTAGCCTGTTTTTGATTTCGTGGCACTTTAACATTGTGTCCTTACCGACACAAGATGTCATTACCGCAGCACTGCCCTATTTCTATTTTTTTTTACAGTTTCATTTGCAAAAAAATATTTTAACACTTAAGTTGAAATGAGTTACACATTGAAATTGCAACATCTGTCATAAAAAGTTAAATATGTTATATTTTGTGTGTATGGAAACAATTGACATCTAAGGTTACTGTAATTTTTTTACATGGCATAGAAAAAAACATGAAATTCCCTATTTTGTATATTATTTTTTTACATTAGTATTTACAAAACTGCATAAAATTTGTAAAAGCTATTTAAATATATTACATTTTTTTAGAAATTAATAAAGTAAAATGTATAAAATGAACGTTATTGTAATGTTGCGGTAAGGACCATTTGTAAGAAGATGACCCGAAAAACAAAAAAAAAATAAACATGTTCCAGATTAAAATCTTACATTCAATTTTGTGTACATTTTTATATGTATTACAGACTGTGATGGTTAAAATGTAAATTCATAGAGGTTGATTTTTAAAAAAATGGGACAGTCAAAAGTGCCCGTAGTTGCAGAAACACCCTTATATCGTTTTTCCTTTGTTATTCAAAATATTCACAAACTTGTTAACTACACCATGCATTTTATGATATATTCTGATTGTAAAATATGTGGAAGTGAATTTTTGTCGCGCGATGAGTTTGCACCGCAATTCGGAGCTGTCGGATTTAATTAATTTTCCCCGAAATACATTAAAGTATGTGGCTGGTGAACTGGGAGAAGAATAGAGTAAACTTTAATGTTTCATACACAATGTGTATCTGATATTAATAAAACACTTCGTCAAATTATATAATTGAAAGGGTTATTATTGCAGCTTCTATAGGCTAGACATCAGAATTTAACAAACTATAGGCTAAATGTATTTTTATATAGCCTAGTACCTCATTCATATGTGTATTTAAATGACTGAAACCTAAAATAAACCTGATGTGGGGTTGAAAACACTAAATATAGTTGTGATAGGGTGAATTGCCCTAATATGGGACATTTTTTGCATTTCAGACTTCTGTGACATATTGCAATTTGTAGCCAAAACATTAAATTCACACACAATACCATTTTAAAAACCCCAGGATGTCTCCTAATCAAATCAAAAGATAAAATGGAGAGAACACAGTCATAAAAGAAATTATAGAAATATTAGTGCTCTTAGTGCAAGTCGTCTAAAACTATCTGGTGTTTCCTAATGTGGGACAGTTGTATCCCTAATGTGGGACACTGAAAATTCTATGATAAAAGGCCAGAATCTTTGATGATAATAATAAGAATAATGATAATAATAATGATAATGATGATAATAATAATAATCATCATAATAATAAAAGGTCTATGAAAAGGCCAAAGTCTACAATAAAAGGCCAAAATCAATTGATTCATGCAGAATAGTAAAAATCTTCTTAAGTTAGTAATTATCTTGGTTATGGATGGATTGATTGATAATTGAACATCATCAGAAAAATAATACAATATGATAGTTTTGATGCATTTATTGTAAAGACATTAGGCAACTATTTTCATAGGCTATGTTATGTAATATATAGAAAATAATTAAATGCACAGTCAGAATTCTTCACTGTTCTCTTCAACATATAGCCTAGGCTTATTTGAAGGCAAAATATAAAATCTTGCAACCTGCAAAAAATAAATAAAAAAAAACCTTGAACAAACTTTAGGCTAGATTTAACATTGAGTCAAAATTCATAAAAATGCTGCGAACTGCATAAATGTTTATTTGGCATAATGTTTTCTATTTCACTAAACAACAAACACACACAATCATTCTATTATTGCACAACAACACTAAAACACTGTAAATAACCATTTTTGTCCCACAAACCATGCCCCAATACACATTTTTGACTGACTAAAGTACTGTCCCACATTAGGCAATCATACTGTCCCACTTTTTGAAACCACATTTCCTAAAGTGGGACACTAGGAAATTTGATAAAAATATAAAATATATAGTTTACACATACAATGTTATAGTATTTTTTGATGGACATACATTTCATAAGCACATTAGGCCAAAAGATATCATGATTTTTTTGTTTAAAATTAATTTATACTCCTTAATGTCAAGTTTGTCAAAACTCTATGTCATTGACCTTTGGGTGGCTTTCACACAAGGTCCTTCCTTTTTGATGATTGCTACAGTCTCATATATGACTGGACATTTGAGAGGCTATGTGATTTTGATCACATGGCACCACAGCTTCAGATAACCTATAGTTTCACTGACATTCATGTATTTATGCGGGACCTACAAACACTAAACCTTAGGTGTCCCACTTTAGGGCAATTCACCCTATATGACAAGAGCTGAGCGCGTCTTTCTCTGGATCAGAGCTAAAGCACATTTGATGTGAATCTTTGCATTTTATTCTTTGCTATAATCCTAATTGAACACTGGGTGCATTACAACTTCAGAATTATATTCGTATAGACTGTCAGCAGTGATAAGGTATAGTTAAGAGTGGTCCAGACCAGCCTTACGAAAGTATGACTTATAGAAGGTATAAGAACGTTTCGGGAAACACGTATTAACATTAAGGTACAGCTTAAGGTATAATTTAAGAATGACGTAGAGTTAAGAATGTTTGCCCTGATTGTACACAGACTATTTAAAATGAGCAGTGGAACTTTTTCTGTATTTGGTTGACTGTATTTTATTTTGACAATAAACAGGCTGCGATGTCAAGTTATAGTAGGTAGCTACTAAAACTGATATGGCGCCGGCGCGTTCACTTGAATGTTCTTATAAAAGCGTAAACAACTTAAAATACTCAGACATTTATGGTCATAAGAGTAACACCATTCGAATCTGTGTAGGTATAACTATTATTGTAACTATTATTTGTACTCACACAATAAAAAATTGCTTGAAAAATAAAGAAAAGCAATGCCTTTCCGTGAACTTCTCAAAAATGAATCGAATCCGTTCACAGAAGCGCTGCATGATGCAATGAATCCTCATGTTTTTGTTGTTCCCTTTCAGTCGGTCACGTTCGACGTACGTCAGTAGTGACCGACGAATTGGGATATCGCTTAGAGAGCCCTATCAGCTTCGTGTAAACTAAAACAAGCCAATGGAATTGGCGTGCGATATTTGCATAATGCGCACCGCCCCCGACAGGTGTATATAAATAGGAAGCAGATGCAATCGCACTCTGTCTTTCGCTTCGGAGCCATTCAGTGGTGTCCTGTTTAAGAAGACTGTTTGTGTGAACTAAACTGCCTCGAAGAGGATTCACAGCAAGCCGTGTGTGCCGGTGTAACGGTGCTACAGCGAGGTCGCGAGCTCCCGAGGATCCGAGCTATAGCTCTCAACTGCTGTTTTCACAGCACACGCCTAGAGTGAAAGTGTGTGTGTTGCGATTTGGGCCGGTTCCTCGATGTGTCCAGGGAGTGGTGTACCTGGCACATCGCGTCACTCCCTGTGTGCTTCGGCACGAGCGAGTTGACTGTTTTCCCCTTCTAAAAGAGCTTTACAGACGAACCCTGACAGTATGTCATTTCGTCTGTGCGTTAATGGGTGCGGTCGTTCCCTGGTCCCTGCTGATGGGCACAATCGTTGCATCTCGTGTTTGGGCATTCAGCACGCTGAAGCAGCTTTTGTGAATGGTTCATGTTCCCATCGCGGTGCTGAG
This sequence comes from Megalobrama amblycephala, assembly GCF_018812025.1. Taxonomy (NCBI): domain Eukaryota; kingdom Metazoa; phylum Chordata; class Actinopteri; order Cypriniformes; family Xenocyprididae; genus Megalobrama; species Megalobrama amblycephala. The sequence continues at coordinate 135,594 of NW_025953345.1, forward strand.
GTCGAGACTCTCCTTCCTGAAGTCTCAGGAAGCGGGGGCCCCCTCCCCTGTGCCCCGTTCGACCGTTTTTTCCGGCCCGGGCCGGAATGACGGTTCGGCGGTGTATAGGAAGGGTGACCTGAGGCTTACGGTCAGGGCTTCCCCGCCGAGCGGAAACGCTCCTCGGGCCCCTGCCGCCTCATCAGCACCGCAACCCATCGTGCCACCGTTGGTTTCCGCTGGGCCCTCTACGGACTGTCCAGCCGTTACCTTTGGTGTGCCGGCGGCGGATCGGATGTCGACTGCTGCATCGGAAGGTGAGCCTGAGTCCTCGGGGGAGGAAGATCCGGACGCGCTGCCGCCCGGGACGGTAGCGTGGCCCGAGTCGGATCCCGAGCTCACGGCTGTGCTCTCCCGGGCCGCCTTGTGCGTCGGGCTTGAGTGGAACCCTCCACCCTGTCCCGGCCCATCTCGGTTGGACGATTGGTACTTGGGGGGGGTCGCGCTGGTCAAATCCAGCGTCCCGCCCCAATGCCTTTCTTCCCGGAAGTACACGATGAGGTGACCAGGTCTTGGCAAGCTCCGTATGGGGCTCGTACAGGGCCTGGTCCCTCGTCCGCCTTCACCTCCCTGGACGGCGGGGAAGCCAGGGGGTACGCGAAGCTCCCGCCAGTCGAGCGGTCTGTTGCGATGCAGTTGTGTCCAACGGCCGCTGGCGGGCGCGGTGAGCCGCGTCTCCCGTCCCAGGCCTGTGAATTCTCAGCCGGTCTGACTGAGAAAGCTTACAGTGCCTGTGGGCAGGCTGCCTCTGCCCTGCACGCGATGGCCCTTTTGCAGGTCTATCAGGCAAAAGCGCTGTCGCAGATGCCCCAGGAAGGTCCTGACCAACAGCTGCTTGGGGAGCTGCGCGCTGCCACTGACCTTGCCCTCCGGGCAACGAGGGTGACAGCGCGTTCTGTTGGCCAGGCGATGTCTACTCTGGTAGTCCAGCAACGCCACCTCTGGCTGACCTTGGCAGACATGAGGGAGACCGACAAACATCGGTTCCTGGATTCCCCCGTGTCTCCGGTCGGCCTTTTCGGCGACGCGGTGGAGAGCTGTGCCCAACAGTTCTCCGCTGCACAGAAGCAGGCTGAGGCTATCAGACATGTCATGCCACGGCGGTCCGCTGCTGCCTCCACCCAGCCGCCCGTGGCTCAGCCTCAGCCCGCTCGTCGCCGAGGGCGCCCGCCTGCGTCTTCCTCCGCCCCTGCTAAGTCGGCAAAGCAGCAGCCTACACCAGCCAAACAGCAGGGTGCCGGTCGCGGACGTGGTGCCCAGCCCGTCTCTGCCAAGCCAGGTGGCAAGCGGTCGGGGAAAACTCGGCCCTGAGACGGGCGACCTGGAGCGGAAGGTTCCTGCCCTTCGGGAGAGTATTCCATCTGCTCTCCCACCCCCGGAGGAGGGCCGGAGGGATTTTGTGGCGTCTGTCCATCTACCGCCGCTGGCTCTCCGGAGTCCAGCGGTACCCACTTTGCCACAAAAAGAGCAGTTTCCTCAAACTCCAGGTCACAAGAGGGCGCGTTTGCCAGTGTGCCAGGCCCCGCCTCGCCACTCGCAACCCCCTCCCATTTCGCCAGTAGGCGACAGTGTGGTGGCGCAGACCGCGTCCCGTGCGCCGTCTCCCATTCGCACTGTTGCCTCGCAGAGTCCGACCTCACTCCGGGCCGCTCCCATGCCGTCCGAGTCGGGTCCCTCTCTGCCTTGCTGCCCCACCCCCGGTGCGTCTGTGGTGCCTTTGGTCCCGCTGGCTCGGAGTCTGGAGGCGTGGAGCACGCTTCCCAGCCCGTCCCGCTGGCTCATTCGCACTATCAGACTCGGCTATGCGATTCAGTTCGCCCGGCGTCCCCCGGTTTTCAGGGGTGTCCACTTCACTCAGGTGTCGTTGGACAGTGCACCTGTTCTCCGGGCGGAGATTGCTGTCCTCCTGGCGAAGGATGCAATCGAGCCGGTCCCTCCAGCCGATATGAAGTCGGGGTTCTACAGCCCCTACTTCATTGTACCAAAGAAGGGTGGTGGGCTACGGCCAATCCTGGATCTGCGCGTCCTGAACCGGTATCTTCACAAGATGCCGTTCAAGATGCTCACGCAGAAACGCATTTTCGAATGCGTCCGTCCCCGGGATTGGTTTGCAGCAATAGACCTGAAGGACGCGTACTTTCATGTCTCGATTCTGCCTCGACACAGACCCTTCCTCCGGTTTGCGTTCGAGGGTCGGGCATATCAGTACAAAGTCCTACCCTTCGGGCTGGCCCTGTCACCCCGCGTCTTTACGAAGGTTGCGGAGGCGGCCATTGTTCCCCTCAAGGAACAGGGCGTTCGTATTCTCAACTATCTCGACGACTGGCTGATCCTGGCCAGCTCGCGAGAGCAGTTGTGCGAACACAGGGACATGGTTTTAGCTCACCTCAGCCGGTTGGGTCTTCGGGTCAACTGGGACAAGAGCAAACTCGCCCCCGGGCAGAGGATCTCTTATCTCGGTCTCGAGCTAGACTCGGTTGCACGGACTGCGCGTCTCACCGAGGCGCGCGTCCAGTCGGTGTTGAACTGCCTGAGTTCGCTCAAGCGCAGGACAGCGGTTCCACTGAAAGATTTTCAGAGGCTCCTGGGGCATATGGCATCTGCAGCCGCGGTCACGCCGCTCGGATTGCTTCATATGAGACCGCTTCAACACTGGCTCCGCGGCCGGGTCCCGAGATGGGCGTGGCAGTGCGGCACGCTCCGTGTCCCCGTGACACCGAGCTGCCGTCGCACCCTTGTCCGGTGGTCGGACCCTTCGTTCCTGCGGGCCGGAGTACCCCTCGAACAAGTGTCCAGGCACGCTGTGGTCTCCACAGATGCCTCTGCCACGGGATGGGGGCCCACGTACAACGGGCATGCAGTGGCAGGTCTTTGGACGGGGCCTCAGCTGCATTGGCATATCAATTGCCTCGAGTTGCTAGCGGTACGTCTTGCGCTGGCCCGCTTCAAGAAGCTGTTGTCAGGCAAGCACGTTCTAGTCCGCTCAGACAGCACTGCGGCCGTTGCGTACATCAACCGTCAAGGTGGTCTACGCTCCCGTCGCATGTCGCAACTCGCCCGCCATCTCTTGTTGTGGAGTCAGAAGTATCTGAGGTCCCTTCGGGCCACTCATGTCCCAGGTGTGCTCAACCGTGCAGCCGACGAGCTGTCACGGCAGCCTCCACTTGCGGGCGAGTGGCGGCTCCACCCCCAGGCGGTCCAGCTGATTTGGCAGCGTTTCGGCGAGGCCCAGGTAGACCTGTTTGCCTCCCCGGAAACTGCCCACTGCCAGTGGTTTTATTCCCTGACCGGCGGCACGCTCGGCACGGATGCCCTGGCACACAGCTGGCCCCCGGGTCTGCGCAAATATGCGTTTCCCCCAGTGAGCCTTCTCGCACAACTCCTGTGCAAGGTCAGGGAGGACGGGGAGCAGGTTCTGTTAGTGGCTCCGTATTGGCCCACTCGGACCTGGTTCTCAGACCTCATTCTCCTCGCGACAGCCCCTCCCTGGCCGATTCCTCTGAGGAAGGACCTCCTGACTCAGAGACGGGGCACCCTGTGGCACCCGCGTCCCGACCTATGGAACCTCCACGTGTGGTCCCTGGACGGGATGCGGAGGTTCTGAGTGATCTCCCGCAAGCGGTTGTAGACACCATCACTTCCGCTAGAGCTCCTTCCACTAGGAGTCTCTATGCGTTGAAGTGGAACCTGTTCGTCGAATGGTGCGCCTCTCGCCGAGAGGACCCCCGATCATGTTCGGTCGGATCCGTGCTTTCCTTCCTGCAAGAAGGGTTGGAGCGAAGGCTGTCTCCCTCCACCCTGAAGGTGTATGTTGCCGCTATCGCCGCACATCACCACGCAGTTGAGGGTAAGTCCCTGGGGAAACACGATCTGATCGTCAGATTCCTGAGGGGAGCGAGGAGATTAAATCCTCCTCGCCCTTCCTCCGTACCCTCTTGGGATTTGACCCTGGTTCTCACAGCTCTCCGGGGTCATCCCTTTGAGCCTTTGCAATCAGTCGACCTGAAACTATTGTCTCTTAAGACGGTTCTTCTGGTTGCATTGGCTTCCCTGAAGAGGGTAGGGGATCTGCATGCATTTTCGGTCGACGAAACGTGCCTAGAATTCGGGCCCGGTGATTCTCACGTCATCCTGAGACCCCGGCCTGGATACGTGCCCAAGGTTCCTACCACTCCCTTCAGAGATCAGGTAGTGAACCTGCAAGCGCTGCCCTCGGAGGAGGCAGACCCAGCCCTAGCTTTGCTCTGTCCCGTCCGCGCTCTGCGCGTTTACGTGGATAGAACGCGAAGCTTCAGGACCTCAGATCAGCTCTTCATCTGTTACGGAGGCCAGCAGAAGGGAAAGGCTGTCTCCAAGCAGAGGATGGCCCACTGGATAGTGGATGCCATCGCCTTGGCGTATGATTCCCAGGGCGTGCCTTGCCCGCTCGGGTTGAGAGCCCACTCCACCAGAGGGGTGGCCTCTTCCTGGGCGCTGGCTCATGGCGCCTCGCTGACAGATATTTGTAGAGCTGCGGGCTGGGCGACACCCAACACGTTCGCTAGGTTTTATAGCCTACGTGTAGAGCCGGTATCTTCACGTGTACTCGCATGCACTAGTCGGTAGACGTGTTGTACCCACTCTAAGTGTCGGCTTGCAATGCCATTCCCGCCACTGGCCGGATACGTGCATACTTCTCTCCAGTCGTGTTCCCCGCTTGGCGAACCCTGTCGAGCTCCTCCGCCTCCCCCTTCGGCTCGGACATTGCGGAGTGTCTGATGCCAGGCCTACATCCGTCGCTGACGCTGTCGGTTGGCTGGGGCCCATATGTCGTGACCCCTCTACGTGAGCGGTCCCATATGTGTATTTTCCACGGTTTAAAACTCCCTACGGGCCGAGTCCGTGTCTTTCCCTTAGCAGAGCCAGCTCTGCTGTCACCTGTCAGATGAGTCTCCCCCTAACCAGGTGGAGCCATCCCAGGGACTCCATATGCGTACTGCCCCCCGGGCCAGTCCATATGTGTATTCCCACGTAAACTCCTCCCCCATTGGGTAGGTAGTGGTCTCCGCAGCGTCCCTTCGGGTTCGCTTCCCCAGTGTGTCTAGTTTACTTAGTGGGTAGTGGTTAGACAGCAGTAGACTCTCTCGGTGTAAGCTCGCCCCCTTCACCGCCAGCCGGTGCTATGGGCGGCTGAGCTTGCGCTGGGCACTGGAAGGGGTTTCGTAACTGTGGCGCTTTAGTTGGGATCCCAATTCGTCGGTCACTACTGACGTACGTCGAACGTGACCGACTGAAAGGGAACGTCTCGGTTACGTATGTAACCCTCGTTCCCTGAAGGAGGGAACGGAGACGTACGTCCCGTCGCCACAGTTTCTGTACCCTCGCTGTAGCGCGGACACCAGTTGTCTCCTCAGCGAAAAACAGAGTGCGATTGCATCTGCTTCCTATTTATATACACCTGTCGGGGGCGGTGCGCATTATGCAAATATCGCACGCCAATTCCATTGGCTTGTTTTAGTTTACACGAAGCTGATAGGGCTCTCTAAGCGATATCCCAATTCGTCGGTCACTACTGACGTACGTCTCCGTTCCCTCCTTCAGGGAACGAGGGTTACATACGTAACCGAGACGTTTCTCCTATATAGCCTAGGCTAAAACTAAAGCCCTGGGATTTTTTTTTCCCTCATTCTAATTTCGTTTAATTCTAATTTAACATAATCTTTTCGAATAATGAAAGGATCGCGTCGGTTGAAGGTCGTTGGGGAAAGGAAATTATATTGAAAATAAATGTAGGCTATATTTTCTTATATTTCAGGTTTATTTCGATTAGCATAAATGTTTTGAATATTTTTTTTTAGTTAACTATAGGCTAATAACCTTACCTATAGGCAAAACATCCACAGAACTGCAGAATACATATACAGAATTTTTCCAGCTGTTTAAACCACGAATATTTCCAAATATTCACGAATTATTTAATCCCGTCTAAAACACAATCTCTGACCGGGAGTCTCAGACTCATCGAGGCCAATAAACCTACAGCTGCAAAAATAATTTACATTATGCTACTTTTAAGAATAATGACACAAATGTTGGAAAAGTAATGTTGACCTTTTTTGAGGTAGGCTATTGTCTCCACTTTCATTCATCAGTTTTATTTTGATAAATAGGTCTATGACAATATAGCATTATTATTGTATCCGTAGCGCCAGGCCTGTTTACCGGTATTTTAGCTAAATTATTTTTGAATAGGCCTATAATAAAATGCGACTGAAACACCAATGATAATATTTTTCTCTCAAAAACTTAATTCTGACTTGGTGCATGTGGCATAATCAGGTTCGAGTTATTTTCTAGATTGTAAGTAATGCTAAATAATAAAATTGTGTTTTATTAGGCTATTAGAAACTGCATAGGCTACACGCCTATAAAACACAATACATGATAAAATATTGTGTTCATTACTCTGTGGGCACTGCCATCGATACAGGCATCGAATGGTATTTTACACTATATTTGCTTCTGCTTTTCGAGTGCGGAAGAGTGATAAAGGCATGATAAATTCTCTATTATTGATCAGATAAAGGTAGCCTATACATTCACGTCATATATGCCAACAAAATGTTGTTTTAACGACATAACATCTCGTTATTACGAGAAAAGATGTCTTAACTACATAATTGAGGGGGAAAAAATAGTATGTATGCGGCAATACGCCACCGTAATATATAGCCAAGATGATCATACGTGGTGTAGTATTTTATTGGCTCCTTACAAACTTGATCGAAGGTATATCCACTGTCATCCCCCCACGGCTATTTTAAATAACAGTTTTACGTTTTCATATGCATATTTCATATTAATTATACTGTATTATAACTCAACCATTATAATCATCTGCCAAATTTATCCTCGATAATTCCATGTTGTTTTGGTTGAGTTTAATGATAATGCTATAGCGGAAAAAAACATAACAGACTCAAAGCCCTAAAGAGTGAGCACACGCTTTCGACATGCACTTTTGAGAACACTAAGGAAAGAGCGCGTTCTCTTCGCCTGATGGACACTTCAAACACACGTTTGCACTGCCTGTTTGGTTTACCTGTTTAAACGTTCATAACGAGCGTTTTGTCTGACTCAAAACGCACGTATTCGACGCCCATTTTTGTTATGATAAACGCACGTCAAAAGCGCGCGTTTTTTGGTCACTCCAAAGCGCACGTCAAGAACGCGCGTTTTAATAGCAAATCACACGTCGAGAACGCGCGTTTTGGTACACAAAAACGCGCGTTCTTGACGCGCGTTTTCCATGATACCAAAGCGCGCGTTAAGAACGTGCGTTCTTAACGCAAATCACACGTCGAGGACGCGCGTTTTGCTGTCAAAACGCGCGCTTTTGACGCGTCAGTGTGCAATCAGACGTCCGACCAGGCGTTTGTGAGTACTTTGGCTTGCCATAGCCGAGTTAAATTGCCGCTACAGGTTTCCAATTGACGAGATTATGTGTTTATTCAGAGGATCTGTGCATTATGCTGCGTTCACACCGAACGCGTCTGGGGCGTCAAATTCGCGCCAGACGCCTCTAGTTGGACGCTTGAACATTATGCTTCACACCGAACGCGTCTGGGGCGTCAAATTCGCGCCAGACGCGTCTAGTTGGACGCTTGAACATTTTGAAGTCAGACGCTTCAGACGCGCGTAAAATTCACTCAATTCGCGCGTCTAAACAAAGTGTGTTAATTCAGACGCGAATTCGCGTCATGGGAGGGGCTTTCATCTCTGTCTGCACAGATCCTCTGAATAAACACAATCTCGTCAGTTGGAAACCTGTAGCGGCAATTTAACTCGGTTATGCAGGCCGACTTTTGCTAGCTATAAGGTGGGCTAGTATCAACAGCTAAAATCATGCAAAAAGTTTTACAACTAACCAGATTGTCCGATTTCTTCGCTTATTCTCTTCCAGGCAAGGTCCTTAACTACGACGTTGCATGCCAGTAATTTCATTACCTTCAGATTACCATCTCACAACGTCGTCAGTACGTTCTCCTAACGTTATAAGATTACCAAGAACATTCCAGATACGTCCTCTGTTCGTAATATATTGGTAATTCCATGACTTACTAGTAACGTAACTACAACGTTGTATGCCCGTAATATTATTACCATCAAATTACCATCTCACAACGTCGTCAGTACGTTCTCCTAACGTTATTAGAAAACCAAGGACGTTCCAGATACGTCCTCTATTCGTAATATATTGGTCATTCCATGACTTACTGGTAACGTAACAGCAACGTCATGTGCTCGTAATTTCATTACCATCATTTACACATTCTTTATATGTTATTATTACCAGAATTTGCAATTTAAAATGTGTAATTAAACGTCAGACACAAGACTGAAATGTCCCTTAAGAAAAAAAAATGTTTCTTTTCACCAAGTCAGAGTATGGATGACTGCTTTTTATATTGTGACGTGACATACAGCGTGCGCCTCCACAAATGGAGTGCGCGCGCGCCCACAGTATGTTGACAAGAGAGTAAAGTTAATTTTTCTGAGAGAAGAATTTATTTTTCCGAGGTGACAACGAATAAATGGCTTTTATAAAAATGTATAAAGTTAACTTTAGAAAGACGCAAAACCTTTTTTTATTGTTATGTTTACGTTAGTGCAGGTGGCCGTTAGAGTTGCCATAGCAACCGGGAAAACATTCAAGCCGCTGTAGAGGACAGCGTCGACATTTCTCCGTGTTTATCGTCAGTTTTATAGCAATAAAGTTCAACAACTGCGTCAGATTGGTTAAGTAACATTTCCCACAGTCTACTTTAAGTACATTTGTTAATATTTTTTACCTCTGTGATGGTATCTTTCCTTGATCGTCTGAAATATATGTTTTAGCCAAATGTTATGCTAGCATAGCATATGCTTTTAATACTGAGTGCAAAACGTCTTGAATGCTTTTATTTTATGTTTCGCTGTAGGCTACATGTTTTTATTTATAGTTTGAGTGTATTATATTATTTTTATTTGGAGTTTTGTTCATGTTCTGTGTGTTTTTCAAAATAAATGAATTGAATTCATTTTGAGTCTGCATTCATCGTTCACAGCTGTTGGAGTGGCCTTTAAATTAGTTTGGGCAAATGAGGACATAAATTAGGTTAAACTACTGCATGTCCGCCCATAGAAAAATAAAATAAATATAAAAATTACCAACTGATTATCAACACACAACTTATAATACACAACGTTGCCACGACGTCGCAGTTACTAACTGGCAACGCCACAAAGTTACATTGTAGCGACGTAGGCACCTTTCACTTTTCCGGTTGCCACGACGTAACTAGTTACGTCGCCACGACGAAAGTTTGGTCACCAAATTACGTTGCAGTTACGTAACAGTCACGTATTTTGGTTAGCTGGGATAATGCTGCGTTCACACCGAACGCGTCTGGGGCGTCTGAGGCGTCTGATTTACATGTTAAGTCAATGTAAACGCGCGTCTAGGTGTCCTGCGGCGCGAATCAAGCGTCTAGCACGGTGCGAATCGGCCGTTGACGCGCGAATAGCGCGGCGCGAATTGAGCGTTCACGCGGCTGATGCGCGAATTGAGCGTCTGACACCCATACGCCCGAGTTGTAAAATCTGAACTTTGGCATAAATTCGCGGCGCGTTAACCAATCAGGGACTCTGCTTTGGTAGTAACGTGTTTATGATGTGATCAGTGGTGGAGACCAGAACAAAGATGTCGCTGTGTGTGGCCACCCTGAGCTCTATGATGTCTCATTATATTTTTATCGAGACAGGAAAGGACCTTGCCTGGAAGAGAATAAGCGAAGAAATCGGACAATCTGGTTAGTTGTAAAACTTTTTGCATGATTTTAGCCGTTGATACTAGCCCACCTTATAGCTAGCAAAAGTCGGCCTGCATAACCGAGTTAAATTGCCGCTACAGGTTTCCAACTGACGAGATTGTGTTTATTCAGAGGATCTGTGCAGACAGAGATGAAAGCCCCTCCCATGACGCGAATTCGCGTCTGAATTAACACACTTTGTTTAGACGCGCGAATTGAGTGAATTTTACGCGCGTCTGAAGCGTCTGACTTCAAAATGTTCAAGCGTCCAACTAGACGCGTCTGGCGCGAATTTGACGCCCCAGACGCGTTCGGTGTGAAGCATAATGTTCAAGCGTCCAACTAGAGGCGTCTGGCGCGAATTTGACGCCCCAGACGCGTTCGGTGTGAACGCAGCATAATGCACAGATCCTCTGAATAAACACATAATCTCGTCAATTGGAAACCTGTAGCGGCAATTTAACTCGACTATGGCAAGCCAAAGTACTCACAAACGCCTGGTCGGACGTCTGATTGCACACTGACGCGTCAAAAGCGCGCGTTTTGACAGCAAAACGCGCGTCCTCGACGTGTGATTTGCGTTAAGAACGCACGTTCTTAACGCGCGCTTTGGTATCATGGAAAACGCGCGTCAAGAACGCGCGTTTTTGTGTACCAAAACGCGCGTTCTCGACGTGTGATTTGCTATTAAAACGCGCGTTCTTGACGTGCGCTTTGGAGTGACCAAAAAACGCGCGCTTTTGACGTGCGTTTATCATAACAAAAATGGGCGTCGAATACGTGCGTTTTGAGTCAGACAAAACGCTCGTTATGAACGTTTAAACAGGTAAACCAAACAGGCAGTGCAAACGTGTGTTTGAAGTGTCCATCAGGCGAAGAGAACGCGCTCTTTCCTTAGTGTTCTCAAAAGTGCATGTCGAAAGCGTGTGCTCACTCTTTAGGGCTTTGAGTCTGTTATGTTTTTTTCCGCTATAGCATTATCATTAAACTCAACCAAAACAACATGGAATTATCGAGGATAAATTTGGCAGATGATTATAATGGTTGAGTTATAATACAGTATAATTAATATGAAATATGCATATGAAAACGTAAAACTGTTATTTAAAATAGCCGTGGGGGGATGACAGTGGATATACCTTCGATCAAGTTTGTAAGGAGCCAATAAAATACTACACCACGTATGATCATCTTGGCTATATATTACGGTGGCGTATTGCCGCATACATACTATTTTTTCCCCCTCAATTATGTAGTTAAGACATCTTTTCTCGTAATAACGAGATGTTATGTCGTTAAAACGACATTTTGTTGGCATATATGACGTGAATGTATAGGCTACCTTTATCTGATCAATAATAGAGAATTTATCATGCCTTTATCACTCTTCCGCACTCGAAAAGCAGAAGCAAATATAGTGTAAAATACCATTCGATGCCTGTATCGATGGCAGTGCCCACAGAGTAATGAACACAATATTTTATCATGTATTGTGTTTTATAGGCGTGTAGCCTATGCAGTTTCTAATAGCCTAATAAAACACAATTTTATTATTTAGCATTACTTACAATCTAGAAAATAACTCGAACCTGATTATGCCACATGCACCAAGTCAGAATTAAGTTTTTGAGAGAAAAATATTATCATTGGTGTTTCAGTCGCATTTTATTATAGGCCTATTCAAAATAATTTAGCTAAAATACCGGTAAACAGGCCTGGCGCTACGGATACAATAATAATGCTATATTGTCATAGACCTATTTATCAAAATAAAACTGATGAATGAAAGTGGAGACAATAGCCTACCTCAAAAAAGGTCAACATTACTTTTCCAACATTTGTGTCATTATTCTTAAAAGTAGCATAATGTAAATTATTTTTGCAGCTGTAGGTTTATTGGCCTCGATGAGTCTGAGACTCCCGGTCAGAGATTGTGTTTTAGACGGGATTAAATAATTCGTGAATATTTGGAAATATTCGTGGTTTAAACAGCTGGAAAAATTCTGTATATGTATTCTGCAGTTCTGTGGATGTTTTGCCTATAGGTAAGGTTATTAGCCTATAGTTAACTAAAAAAAAATATTCAAAACATTTATGCTAATCGAAATAAACCTGAAATATAAGAAAATATAGCCTACATTTATTTTCAATATAATTTCCTTTCCCCAACGACCTTCAACCGACGCGATCCTTTCATTATTCGAAAAGATTATGTTAAATTAGAATTAAACGAAATTAGAATGAGGGAAAAAAAAAATCCCAGGGCTTTAGTTTTAGCCTAGGCTATATAGGAGAAACAACAAAAACATGAGGATTCATTGCATCATGCAGCGCTTCTGTGAACGGATTCGATTCATTTTTGAGAAGTTCACGGAAAGGCATTGCTTTTCTTTATTTTTCAAGCAATTTTTTATTGTGTGAGTACAAATAATAGTTACAATAATAGTTATACCTACACAGATTCGAATGGTGTTACTCTTATGACCATAAATGTCTGAGTATTTTAAGTTGTTTACGCTTTTATAAGAACATTCAAGTGAACGCGCCGGCGCCATATCAGTTTTAGTAGCTACCTACTATAACTTGACATCGCAGCCTGTTTATTGTCAAAATAAAATACAGTCAACCAAATACAGAAAAAGTTCCACTGCTCATTTTAAATAGTCTGTGTACAATCAGGGCAAACATTCTTAACTCTACGTCATTCTTAAATTATACCTTAAGCTGTACCTTAATGTTAATACGTGTTTCCCGAAACGTTCTTATACCTTCTATAAGTCATACTTTCGTAAGGCTGGTCTGGACCACTCTTAACTATACCTTATCACTGCTGACAGTCTATACGAATATAATTCTGAAGTTGTAATGCACCCAGTGTTCAATTAGGATTATAGCAAAGAATAAAATGCAAAGATTCACATCAAATGTGCTTTAGCTCTGATCCAGAGAAAGACGCGCTCAGCTCTTGTCATATAGGGTGAATTGCCCTAAAGTGGGACACCTAAGGTTTAGTGTTTGTAGGTCCCGCATAAATACATGAATGTCAGTGAAACTATAGGTTATCTGAAGCTGTGGTGCCATGTGATCAAAATCACATAGCCTCTCAAATGTCCAGTCATATATGAGACTGTAGCAATCATCAAAAAGGAAGGACCTTGTGTGAAAGCCACCCAAAGGTCAATGACATAGAGTTTTGACAAACTTGACATTAAGGAGTATAAATTAATTTTAAACAAAAAAATCATGATATCTTTTGGCCTAATGTGCTTATGAAATGTATGTCCATCAAAAAATACTATAACATTGTATGTGTAAACTATATATTTTATATTTTTATCAAATTTCCTAGTGTCCCACTTTAGGAAATGTGGTTTCAAAAAGTGGGACAGTATGATTGCCTAATGTGGGACAGTACTTTAGTCAGTCAAAAATGTGTATTGGGGCATGGTTTGTGGGACAAAAATGGTTATTTACAGTGTTTTAGTGTTGTTGTGCAATAATAGAATGATTGTGTGTGTTTGTTGTTTAGTGAAATAGAAAACATTATGCCAAATAAACATTTATGCAGTTCGCAGCATTTTTATGAATTTTGACTCAATGTTAAATCTAGCCTAAAGTTTGTTCAAGGTTTTTTTTTATTTATTTTTTGCAGGTTGCAAGATTTTTATTTTGCCTTCAAATAAGCCTAGGCTATATGTTGAAGAGAACAGTGAAGAATTCTGACTGTGCATTTAATTATTTTCTATATATTACATAACATAGCCTATGAAAATAGTTGCCTAATGTCTTTACAATAAATGCATCAAAACTATCATATTGTATTATTTTTCTGATGATGTTCAATTATCAATCAATCCATCCATAACCAAGATAATTACTAACTTAAGAAGATTTTTACTATTCTGCATGAATCAATTGATTTTGGCCTTTTATTGTAGACTTTGGCCTTTTCATAGACCTTTTATTATTATGATGATTATTATTATTATCATCATTATCATTATTATTATCATTATTCTTATTATTATCATCAAAGATTCTGGCCTTTTATCATAGAATTTTCAGTGTCCCACATTAGGGATACAACTGTCCCACATTAGGAAACACCAGATAGTTTTAGACGACTTGCACTAAGAGCACTAATATTTCTATAATTTCTTTTATGACTGTGTTCTCTCCATTTTATCTTTTGATTTGATTAGGAGACATCCTGGGGTTTTTAAAATGGTATTGTGTGTGAATTTAATGTTTTGGCTACAAATTGCAATATGTCACAGAAGTCTGAAATGCAAAAAATGTCCCATATTAGGGCAATTCACCCTATCACAACTATATTTAGTGTTTTCAACCCCACATCAGGTTTATTTTAGGTTTCAGTCATTTAAATACACATATGAATGAGGTACTAGGCTATATAAAAATACATTTAGCCTATAGTTTGTTAAATTCTGATGTCTAGCCTATAGAAGCTGCAATAATAACCCTTTCAATTATATAATTTGACGAAGTGTTTTATTAATATCAGATACACATTGTGTATGAAACATTAAAGTTTACTCTATTCTTCTCCCAGTTCACCAGCCACATACTTTAATGTATTTCGGGGAAAATTAATTAAATCCGACAGCTCCGAATTGCGGTGCAAACTCATCGCGCGACAAAAATTCACTTCCACATATTTTACAATCAGAATATATCATAAAATGCATGGTGTAGTTAACAAGTTTGTGAATATTTTGAATAACAAAGGAAAAACGATATAAGGGTGTTTCTGCAACTACGGGCACTTTTGACTGTCCCATTTTTTTAAAAATCAACCTCTATGAATTTACATTTTAACCATCACAGTCTGTAATACATATAAAAATGTACACAAAATTGAATGTAAGATTTTAATCTGGAACATGTTTATTTTTTTTTGTTTTTCGGGTCATCTTCTTACAAATGGTCCTTACCGCAACATTACAATAACGTTCATTTTATACATTTTACTTTATTAATTTCTAAAAAAATGTAATATATTTAAATAGCTTTTACAAATTTTATGCAGTTTTGTAAATACTAATGTAAAAAAATAATATACAAAATAGGGAATTTCATGTTTTTTTCTATGCCATGTAAAAAAATTACAGTAACCTTAGATGTCAATTGTTTCCATACACACAAAATATAACATATTTAACTTTTTATGACAGATGTTGCAATTTCAATGTGTAACTCATTTCAACTTAAGTGTTAAAATATTTTTTTGCAAATGAAACTGTAAAAAAAAATAGAAATAGGGCAGTGCTGCGGTAATGACATCTTGTGTCGGTAAGGACACAATGTTAAAGTGCCACGAAATCAAAAACAGGCTACTGTAGAGACCAACAGTGAAAGAAACAAACAAAAAGAAATTAACAGACATTGCATGTGTAAGATAGTAGCAGTTTTGTAGTAAATAACACTTTTAATGAACTATTTTAACTCTTTCAACTGCTTCGGAAATTAACTGCATCTCTTTTAACTGCATCTCACCACAACGTTACATTTTTGTACCATACCGAGTTACATCTCATTTCAGACTGAGAAGTAATCTCATTGTAACATTTAGGCTTTTGGTACATGTACAGGTAACTAATTAAAACGAGAACAGAGTTCCTTCCAAACTGAGTCAGTAAGCTTCATGTGTCTTGCTGTCACTGGTTGTGGTTCTGGCACAAGCCCAACAACATTCTCATGAGTGTACCAGATCACATCATCCTTCATTGGCCAGAAAAACCTATTGGCCCCAACCCTGTGCATTGTTTTGACCAAAGCACAACTTTGAGTATCAACATCTTGGATGATGCCTGGATATGGGTCATTGTCATACACAACGACACACCATTTACCAATCAGCCCCTCGTTGACATCAGAAATGGTTTTTATCGCATTGACATCCTGGAATGACAGATGATGCTGATGGAGGGCTCCTGTGGAAGGCTCAGATGCACAAGCAAAGGTGACGCACTGTGGGCTGAAGCAGGTGCATGGATCTGGGTTTCTGCAGAAGCAGCTCAGCTCTCTCCACATGATTTGCCCAGAGACTGATGTGTGGATCTGAAAAATATAGTATTTTGGTGACTTAGTAAAATATTCTGCACAATTTTCAAACATCTTAGCCCCCTCTTAAAAGCAGCTTGCACATTAGGTAAAGGTTCTAGTGGAGCGGCAAGTAAGTCCTCATCAGATGGGGATACTGGTGGTGTGTTTGTTGATACAAACTGATTTGAGGCATTCAGTACTTTTTGTTTTGCCCTTTGTTTTCATTTATTTATCCTCCACTGCCTTCTTTTCAGGTTTTTCTCTCTTTTTGTTAGCTGGGAGACAGTTTTTATCTGCCCACTTTCCTTTCTCTTTTTGTAGTGCTCTTTTTCCTTCTGCAGATAGTCTGCATATCTCTCTGGGTCTTTTTTCATTTCCTCTCTGCATTTTTTTGATCGTATTGTTGATGAATTTGGTCTCATCTAGGGTTAAACAATGGCATGTTAATATATATACTAATATATATACTTCAGTACTAATAATATACTGAATATTTGTAATTTAATATACAGTAAGCATTGAATTTGTCTGTACCGCAACACAAGGTCTTTACCGCAACACCTAAATTTGCTGCGGTAAAGACATGTTGCGGTAATGACATTTTGGCTAATATTTTAGCTAATTGCAGCTAGCAAGGCCTACTACACTAGTTTTAACTCTTAGCATCTTAATATACATGAATTTAACAGTAATATACATTTATTTTTAAAATTTAGTTCAAAATACACAATTATTAATCTGAATGGTAAGGACGCACAATAAATACTATGTAGAAAAGATGAGGTTTACCTTAATTTTTGGCATCTTCTGAGTGAAGTAGTGTGGTGGCCCAGTCTGTCAGCAATGTGATCATGTGATAATTTCTGTTTCCATAGAAACTAGACTTGTTTGTGTTTGATAAAATTTCATAATAAAAGCTTTTCTTCATTGTCGCGGTAAGGACTCAAAAGTGTGGGACAGGCACATTTAGTTAAAAAAATCATAAAAGTGATCAGTAAATAATACAAAGAATTTTAAGATGATTTAAATTAATCTGTATATTCAACAATTCCATTTGAAATAATGTCAAATTGTAATTAAATTAGCTTATTTTATGTATCTCAACATTGAGACCACAGGTGTGGGACATTAACAAAAATGGTGTTTTGAGCTATAAATGCTTCATAATATTATATTAAATCACATTAATTAGTAATCATATTTTTTGTCAAGGTGTGTAATGGCAATGAGAATATATTTATAAAGCATCACATGACAAATTTTAACATAAATCTAAAATTTCACTGCTGGGACTTAAAAGTGCCCGTAGTTGCAGAAACACCCATAAACGAGCTACATACATATCTGCCAGCTGCATGACGTGTCTCCAAGGAATTAATACATTCTAAAATTATGTTCTAAATAGCCTAACTGTGGCCTTAAACTCACGTTGATGGGGGCTCCGCACACCCAGAATATAAATTACAATATAGATTTAGTTTGTAATTTGGATTATTTTTTATAAGATCCAATGAGTCCTGATAAATGCATTTTCTACTTCTAAAGTGCTTCTTTTTATAAAGAACACTGATTTCTCACATAACATAGTGAAGCAGCCCCTGTATCGAGTGAATTATCGATTATCGAGCCATCGATATCAACCAATTCAGCTTCAGCGCCATGGACAGCACCTGGTAACATCGCACTTAAGAAGATATACCTTAAGCAACCTCCTAAGGGTTACTTCGGGGAACACGCCTGAAAAATTCAGTTAAGGTCTACCTTCTTCGTAGCGCGCTGAGAGACAATGTTATCGGGAAATCCAGCCCTGGATTTCCCGATAACATTGTCTCTCAGCACGCTACGAAGAAAGGTAGACCTTAACTGAAGATGTACCGTTAGGCGTGTTCCCCGAACTATACCTTATGAAATATGTGGAAGTGAATGTGTTTCGTTGCGCAATGAGTTTAGGCTACATGGCAGTTAGAGCTGTCGGATTTACGAAATCTTCCCCGAAATACATAAAAGTATGTGGCCAGTGAACTGGGAGAAGAATAGACTATTGTTTCTTACACGATATGAATAAAACACTTCGTCAAATTATAATTGAAAGGGTTATTGTTGCAGCTTCCATAGACATAAGTGTATGAAATTTAACAAACTATAAATGCATTTTTTATGCAGTAGCCTACTTAATTCAAATGTGTATTTAAATGTCTGAAACCTAAAATAAAGCACGTTGAGTTTAAAAACACTTAAAAACATAAATTATATTGGCATTCATTACCTACAAACAATATTTTAAAGCCTAAACTACTAAATTTTGTCATACATTCAAGTTAATTTTACTGCACAAAGGCAGAGTTTAAAAAAATAATAGTGTTCAAAAGATTAGTATTGGAAAAAAATATTAAAAAGAAAATGTTAGCCACATATTGCCAATCTATAAATACAGCCAAAAAAATTCTTATTGAATATTCATGAATATTAGCAGGTTATTTAGAATGATTAGAAATAAATTCAATAGGGATTGACTTGATATAGGCCTATGTATTGTTCATGCATAACATTTATTAAATAGGCCTATCGGCCTATAGCCTATATATTTTTTTTAATCCCCCATTTGGGACTGAGCCCCCCAAATATAATAACCCTGCTCCAAACATGTTTTTGCGCATGTGAGTGCTGTTTTGGGACATGAAAGCATTGTTTAACAACATAATAGGCGTAAATATATTTTAATGTCCAAGTGCTAATAAACAATTGGATTTGTGCCGAATGAGAGCCCAACAGTTTCAATTTAAATAATTGTTTTAGGCTTTTAAATAAATATTGTTTGTAATGAATGCCATAATTTGTTTAGGATTATTTTATACTTTTTATAACAATTTTCAGTCTTGTTTTGTATTGAATACCATTATGGATTTGTTGTGGAAATAGCCTAAAATACATGTTTAAAGCTTAATGCTTGTATAATGTGTGACATAAAAGACCAAACTCAGTAAACACCATACTAAACCATACTATGTACAGCAAAGCAGATGAGCCCAGAATATGAACTCAGTTCGTTTAATTAGCCTACATTAAGTGTTTTTCTCTTATAGAAAACCGTTATAAAGAAAAAGCTCAAGGTCGCTTAATGTAGCCTACTAAGTGATAGGCTATTAAAAGATCAAATTCTGCACAAATACATTTTTCTGTGTAGTATGCTTTCTTAGTAGGCTACAGCGTTTAATACATAGGCTAGGCCTATACATTTTTCTGGGCATCGCTCATTGTTTCTACCTTAATACATTGTTTAAATTAATGTTAGCTAACTACATATAGCCTATGTAGGCTATATATGTCTGAAATTAGGCCATAACTTGTACAGTCACCTTTGATAACAGATTACTCCAAATTGTAATGTTAAAGCATTTCCTATAAAGCGGCTTTAAAACTATAGGCCTAAGTATTGTGAAAAGCGCTAAACAAATAAATGTAAATTGAACTGATATAGGCTATATGAGCTCTATAGATCAGATAAAGGTATACAGGTATTTTTCGTACACGTCAGTACAAAATATGTCGTTTTAACGACATAACATCTCATTTTAATGAGAAAAGATGTCGTTTTACGACATAATTGAGTGGAAAAATATTACGCCAGGCAATACGCCACCGTAATATATAGCCAAGATGATCATACATGTGGTGTAGTATTTTATTGGCTCCTTACAAACTTGATCGAAGGTATATCCACTGTCATCCCCCCACGGCTATTTTAAATAATAGTTTTACGTTTTCATATGCATATTTCATATTAATTATACTGTATTATAACTCAACCATTATAATCATCTGCCAAATTTATCCTAGATAATTCCATGTTGTTTTGGTTGAGTTTAATGATAATGCTATAGCGAAAAAAACATAACAGACTCAAAGCCCTAAAGAGTGAGCACACGCTTTCGACATGCACTTTTGAGAACACTAAGGAAAGAGCGCGTTCTCTTCGCCTGATGGACACTTCAAACACACGTTTGCACTGCCTGTTTGGTTTACCTGTTTAAACGTTCATAACGAGCGTTTTGTCTGACTCAAAACGCACGTATTCGACGCCCATTTTTGTTATGATAAACGCACGTCAAAAGCGCACGTTTTTTGGTCACTCCAAAGCGCACGTCAAGAACGCGCGTTTTAATAGCAAATCACACGTCGAGAACGCGCGTTTTGGTACACAAAAACGCGCGTTCTTGACGCGCGTTTTCCATGATACCAAAGCGCGCGTTAAGAACGTGCGTTCTTAACGCAAATCACACGTCGAAGACGCTTTTGACGCGTCAGTGTGCAATCAGACGTCCGACCAGGCGTTTGTGAGTACTTTGGCTTGCCATACTCGGCTATGCCGGCCGGCTTTTGCTAGCTAGAAGGTGGGCTAGTATCAACGGCTAAAATCATGCAAAAAGTTTTACAACTAACCAGATTGTCCGATTTCTTCGCTTATTCTCTTCCAGGCAAGGTCCTTTTTATTCCTGTCTCGATAAAAATATAATAACACATCATAGAGCTCAGGGTGGCCACACACAGCGATATCTTTGTTCTGGTCTCCACCGCTGATCACATCATAAACACGTTACTACCAAAGCAGAGTCCCTGATTGGTTAACGCGCCGCGAATTTACGCCAAAGTTCAGATTTTTCAACTCGGGCGTTTGGGCGTCAGACGCTCAATTCGCGCGTCAGCCGCGTGAACGCTCAATTCGCGCCGCGCCATTCGCGCGTCAACGGCCGATTCGCGCCGCGCTAGACGCTTGATTCGCGCCGCAGGACACCTAGACGCGCGTTTACATTGACTTAACATGTAAATCAGACGCCCCAGACGCGTTCGGTGTGAACGCAGCATTCGACTTGCGCCACGATGGCGCGCGTCTTTCTGTTGCGTTGTGTGTATCACAGGACATTCACAGACAGTGCGTTCTCTTTTGGCGCGTTTAAATGGTTTAAAAGCATTTGCATGAATAAGAGCGTGCTCATATATTGTAATGCTAGACAAAGGATGACAAAAAAACGGATGCTGCGTTAATATTTTCAATGCGTTAAACTGGCAAAAAAATCAATCGCATATACAGTACAGTCCAAAAGTTTGGAACCACTAAGATTTTTAATGTTTTTAAAAGAAGTTTCGTCTGCTCACCAAGGCAACATTTATTTAATTAAAAATACAGTAAAAAACAGTAATATTGTGAAATATTATTACAATTTAAAATAACTGTGTACTATTTAAATATATTTGACAAAGTAATTTATTCCTGTGATGCAAAGCTGAATTTTCAGCATCGTTACTCCAGTCTTCAGTGTCACATGATCCTTCAGAAATCATTCTAATATGCTGATTTGCTGCTCAATAAACATTTATGATTATTTTCAATGTTGAAAACAGTTGTGTACTTTTTTTTATTTGATGAATAGAAAGTTCAAAAGAACAGCATTTATCTGAAATACAAAGCTTCTGTAGCATTATACACTATACCGTTCAAAAGTTTGGGGTCAGTAAGAATTTTTATTTTTTGAAAAGATCTTCTGCCCTCAGCTTGCGTTTTTCTTATTTTGCTTTGGCAGCGAGCTAAACAAAGGCTCAGTAAAGGACGCAGACGGAAATCAGAGTCAAACTCTCTTTACTGAAGACCAATTTGTGAAACTGTAACACAAATGAACACAGATATTGAAAAAATGCTAACTTTACAAAGCTACAGTAACTTCACATAGCTCCAAACAGTATGTAAGATACATATGAATCGCCTTTAAATAATTTAGAACATAACAATGGTGAGATGAATAAATAATCTAGGATCAAATTATGTGCCTTTAGTTACATTCAGCATTTCACATGTAAATAGTTCTAAAACATACACACAACTTATCAAAAATCAACAATCATATGTTACTGCATAGATTAAGCTTTTAAACTTACAGATTGTGCCTTTTCAAGAGCAAAACAACAAGGATGTGGACGTGGATGCACCTCTATGCTCTGCACCATGAGCTCTGAAAATCCAATATGGCTGCTGTATTACTAAAATGACAGTTCTTAAAGGCACCACTAGGTGTCAGTATGTACAAAGTAAATTAAAATATTACCAGGGCCAGGATAAAAGAAATTAAAGAAATGAATACTTTTATTCAGCAAGGATCCATTAAATCAATCAAAAGTGGCAGTAAAGACATTTATAATGTTACAAAAGATTAGATTTCAGATAAACACTGTTCTATTCATCAAATAATCCTGAAAAAAAAATATTGTACACAAATATTTTGTACAATTGTACACATTAAATGTTTCTTGAGCAGCAGATCAGCATATTAGAATGATTTCTGAAGGATCATGTGACACTGAAGACTGGAGTAATGATGCTGAAAATTCAGCTTTGCCATCACAGGAATAAATTACTTTGTGAAATATATTCAAATAGAAAACAGTTATTTTAAATTGTAATAATATTTCACAATATTACTGTTTTTTACTGTATTTTTAATTAAATAAATTTAGCCTTGGTGAGCAGATGAAACTTCTTTTAAAAACATTAAAAATCTTAGTGGTTCCAAACTTTTGGACTGTACTGTATATATATATATATATATATATATATATATATATATATATATATATATATATATATATATATATATATATGTGGGTACGGAAAGTATTCAGACCCCCTTAAATTTTTCACTCTTTGTTATATTGCAGCCATTTGCTAAAATCATTTAAGTTCATTTTTTTTCCTCATTAATGTACACACAGTACCCCATATTGACAGAAAAACACAGAATTGTTGACATTTTTGCAGATTTATTAAAAAAGAAAAACTGAAATATCACATGGTCCTAAGTATTCAGACCCTTTGCTGTGACACTCATATATTTAACTCAGGTGCTGTCCATTTCTTCTGATCATCCTTGAGATGGTTCTACACCTTCATTTGAGTCCAGCTGTGTTTAATTATACTGATTGGACTTGATTAGGAAAGCCACACACCTGTCTATATAAGACCTTAAAGCTCACAGTGCATGTCAGAGCAAATGAGAATCATGAGGTCAAAGGAACTGCCTGAAGAGCTCAGAGACAGAAATGTGGCAAGGCACAGATCTGGCCAAGGTTACAAAAAAATTTCTGCTTCACGTAAGGTTCCTTAGAGCACAGTAGCCTCCAAAATCCTTAAATGGAAGACGTTTTGGACGACCAGAACCCTTCCTAGAGCTGGCCGTCCGGCCAAACTGAGCTATCGGGGGAGAAGAGCCTTGGTGAGAGAGGTAAAGAAGAACCCAAAGATCACTGTGGCTGAGCTCCAGAGATGCAGTCGGGAGATGGGAGAAAGTTGTAGAAAGTCAACCATCACTGCAGCCCTCCACCAGTCGGGGCTTTATGGCAGAGTGGCCCGACGGAAGCCTCTCCTCAGTGCAAGACACATGAAAGCCCTCATGGAGTTTGCTAAAAAACACCTGAAGAACTCCAAGATGGTGAGAAATAAGATTCTCTGGTCTGATGAGACCAAGATAGAACTTTTTGGCCTTAATTCTAAGCGGTATATGTGGAGAAAACCAGGCACTGCTCATCACCTGTCCAATACAGTCCCAACAGTGAAGCATGGTGGTGGCAGCATCATGCTCTGGGGGTGTTTTTCAGCTGCAGGGACAGGACGACTGGTTGCAATCGAGGGAAAGATGAATGCGGCCAAGTACAGGGATATCCTGGACGAAAACCTTCTCCAGAGTGCTCAGGACCTCAAACTGGGCCGAAGGTTTACCTTCCAACAAGACAATGACCCTAAGCACACAGCTAAAATAATGAAGGAGTGGCTTCACAACAACTCCGTGACTGTTCTTGAATGGCCCAGCCAGAGCCCTGTCTTAAACCCAATTGAGCATCTCTGGAGAGACCTAAAAATGGCTGTCCACCAACGTTTATCATCCAACCTGACAGAACTGGAGAGGATCTGCAAGGAGGAATGGCAGAGGATCCCCAAATCCTGGTGTGAAAAACTTGTTGCATCTTTCCCAAAAAGACTCATGGCTGTATTAGATCAAAAGGGTGCTTCTACTAAATACTGAGCAAAGCGTCTGAATACTTAGGACAATGTGATATTTCAGTTTTTCTTTTTTAATAAATCTGCAAAAATGTCAACAATTCTGTGTTTTTCTGTCAATATGGGGTGCTGTGTGTACATTAATGAGGGGGGGAAAAAAAGAACTTAAATGATTTTAGCAAATGGCTGCAATATAACAAAGAGTGAAAAATTTAAGGGGGTCTGAATACTTTCCGTACCCAATGTATGTGTGTGTGTGTGTGTGTGTGTTTTGCTTAAAACAATAAAAAAGGTTTGTTTTTGCCCCAATAAAAAAGACATGATCTGGATAAAACAACTGTTGTTACAAAGTACATACAAATTGTTCACTGCAAAATCAGCACTAGTTAAAAATAAAAAAATAAAAAAATACTAGAGAACTGGCTGACTAAAATCAGCTTGAAAATGCTATCTCATGAAATTTGTACATGAAATTATTCGACATACAAAGATGGATCCTTAATTTCTTAAAGGCCCACTGAAGTGCCTTGAAACGTGCAGTGTTTTTCAATGTGTTGACATAATTTCCACTGAAACAGGAAGACAAGGTGGGACATCGAGCAGCTCCTCCCCTTTTTTAAAAGAGCCAATAACATTTTGTTTATATCATAGCTCGACCAAAGCCATTGAGCTCGGAAAAGCTACAGTTTCCTCCAAATCTCCTCTATATCGCGTTAAAATATTACATTCTGTGAAGAATTCAAATGGGTCTGATACATTTTCTGGTATGCGCTGACTCACGCATATGATCCGCTCTGAGACCAGAGCAGACTGTGTGCGTGCTGCAGCGGTTCACGTAACACTAACGTGAAACCAGACTTCATTCGCCCCAATGGAAAGTATATTTACACTGTCTGAATCATTCCCTATCCCCTATATAGTGCACTATGTGCCATTCACCATGTAGAAAATAGTAAATGTGTGAACAAGTGAACGATTTTAGCTGCAGCTTCAGCGTCTATTTATAATGTAGGGGGAGGGATGCTTCAGATTCTAGAGAGCATTTGATTGGACAGAAAATCTGATGAGAAGTGCAGAGTGATATCATCAAAATCATTGATCCATATTGGCGAAAGGGAGAGACTGTAAGTTTTGAATGCTTATATCTTCTACATATGAATTTTGTCATTGTTTTGGAGTACATTTGCTTATAGATAACAGTAAGGCTTATGGAATGCCAAGTCTGCCGAAATTAAAAATAAATAAATAAATAAATAAATACATAAATAAATATACAAAGAAATGTAAAAAAGCAAAAATAAATATACACATAAATATACATAGAAAAGCAAAAAAACAAAAATTATTATTTATACATTTCCTTATTTTTGTATATATTTATTCTTTACACATTTATTTATTTATTTTTATTTATTTATACATTTATTCATTTCAATTTTTATTTATTTCCACATTTAATTATTTATGTTTTTATTTATATATTCTCATTTCTACATTTCTTTATTTTTACATTTATGTATTTTTACATTTCTTTGTCCGTACGGTAATGAGGAGGGCATGGTTTACCTCAGACATAGCAATCGAGCTCAGAGTAGGCGAGGGCGAAGTGTTGAGGCCACAGTGACACCTTGTGGTGTGGCAGAAATAGAGAAGTGTAGCCTACTGATGTTGACACTGGGATGAATGACTTGGATGGGTAGTATAGCCAAAATCTTATATCACAGGTTAAGTCATATAATATCACCCTACTGTACTGTGTGACATGGATAGGCTACTTTTTATTCCAGACATGGCCATAGAACATCGTCTGGTCTGGATTTGTAAAATGTCCTGTGCTGGGAAACATGATCAGCAACATCTTCAACAGATCTGATAACAGGGACTCTGAAATGGAAGTGCTTGTTATTTTCCATTATTAATTATCTGAATGATAATGATTTTATTGAGATTCGGACACCGGTCAGGACACAGATTGGAAGCAGTGCACACATAGGCTACAGTGAAGTCGACGCAAGCATATTGATCAATGCATTTGAAACGAGACCACAAATTCACTTCACATTCATATTTCCTACTTTTACATGCACAACATGTGACAAACGCTTAAAATACAACGCATATTTCAAAGATCCAAAATAGAACGAGGTGTCAGTTACAGTAGAACATTTTGTCATGTCGCTTCCCGTGTGGACAGTCACAGCATCACTGATTATAATGGGTTTTTCTTGGTGTGGTCTTATTAATAATTACTCATCTTAGGGTAAGTTATCAACTGGAAGTATCCAGAATTGGATAAATCAAAATGTGCCCACAGAAACGGAG
Source organism: Megalobrama amblycephala (assembly GCF_018812025.1). Classification (NCBI taxonomy): domain Eukaryota; kingdom Metazoa; phylum Chordata; class Actinopteri; order Cypriniformes; family Xenocyprididae; genus Megalobrama; species Megalobrama amblycephala. The sequence goes on from NW_025953345.1 coordinate 161,895, forward strand.
CTGGTGAAACAAACGCCATGCATTAAACATACACAGATGCATCATGCTCTTTCAAACAGCACCTGTCGCGTGCCCTCATATTTTTGAGTTAACTGCATTTTAATGTAACTTCCAAAACCAATACTGACAGCAACAAAGACAAACTTATTTTCTATTAAGCAGTGGTAGCCTTTAGCCTACCCCCATAAACTGATGTCCAGGGGCAACCTTATTAAAAGTATGAATGCCATGTTAATTCCAATCGATAAATTCAGTTAGATGATAAGGCTGTAGGGCAGTTACCAGTAAAATCCAATCAGAGCTTCATCAGAGCCATCAATACAGAAGAGACATAAATGCATTTACACAGCAATTAGCCTAAAAGTGCATAAAAATGTATGAGATAAATTTTTTACATTTTGAAGACAGAAATATGACATGATGGAATCAATGAAATGAGACGTTTAATATGTACGTTTAATAATAACACCTTCTGTGCCAGGCTATTTGTTCATCATGCTAGTAAATGCTAAATCTACTGTACATTGTAGAGAACGGCAGCAATGTAGCACGATTTGCTAAGGCAGAAGACTCTGCACGCAACCTATGCATACTGCTTATGTGGAAATGGATGCAGTCAGTTTTGACCACAAAAGATGTGGTATTTTAATTGTATTTATGGCATTGTGCCTGTTAGAAATACATGCTATTTTAATGTTATTTTAATGTTTTAATGTTATTTTAAGGTGGGGAAGAATTAAATGAACAGCAAAATTCAGCTTTTTGTTTTGCGTACCCCAGTTTGGGAACCACTGCTATAACCCTTTTAGTTGCCTGCAAAATCTGTTGCATGATGTTGCGATCTGTTTTCCCATTCCTCTCAGGGGTCCTTAATGACAGAACCATAGGCATTTTCCAGAATCTGGAGCACCAGCGCTTGCAGCAAGCATACATCCAGTTCTCACACCTCTCAGCTGAGGCCTTCAGACTGGCTCTCTGCCCTCACAAGCTTCAAGAACTGAATGCTTCACATATACATAGCGACATCACAATCTCAGATGTTCTCCACGGTATTACCTCCAGCAAAGTCTGCAGACAAGGTCTCCAGACACTGCTGATGAATGGCTTACATCTTTATGGCGAAGCAGGGTTGCTGGCCACAGGTGCAGGTGGCTCTGAGCTTCTGTGTGGAGATGGAAATCTAAAGGTAAGAGTCTTTGTTCACACTAACTGACTGAAAATCTTAAAGGGAATTGAGAAATCAAATTTTCTTTGATCTTTTGACATATAAGAGGTTGTTTTATTATAAGCTTGTTAGTCGAAAAATAACTTTATTGAAACCAAGCTGTCAAAGCGACTTGTTTTGCACTCCCTCCTCTTTATTACATAATCGATATGAATACATTAGAACAAGACTGCCTGCAGAGAGACAGATCAGTACCTACTTCTTCATCTCCTCTTTGGCCACCCACTGGCGCATGTTAGGGAAGTGATGCAGAGATAAGGGAGAGATACTAAAACATGATCGCTGGACTAAAAATGTCATTACCTCCCAAAGGATCCTAATATTAGGAAAGTATGTGAATGTCTCAGTAGAGCATTATTTGTTTGTTAGTTCATTTCATTGTGGATTCTTTGGTAAACCACTCGGAATTCGATGCAGGCTTTGCTAAGTGTTTTTTGAGGAATATGGACCCGACAGAAATACCACCACCAGGGTTTAAAATTAACATCCGGTCAACCGGCAACCCACCGAAAATCCTGTAAAAATCCTAGTAACATTGTAAGTGCTTATCTGGAAATAAATAAAAATAAAATAAAACAAAAATGCAATTCAAGACCCCTTTAATCTAATATGCAGCAGCATGACTGATAACAGCTACTGATGAGCAGACAGTGAAGCAGACTTGACCCACTCCCGTTACTTTTAGTATTTCAGATTTACCCAGAGCCTGAATAGCACATAAAACCTGTCTAACTGACCAGAATAAGCAGAAAAGTGAGCCATTTCATGCTGCTATTCAAAAGTCTGTCTATAAGAGACTAGAAACAACATGATAGCTTGCAGAAAAATACATTTGACTGCCATCTCATTGAGCATGTGACAAATATAAAAATATGTCAGAACTAATAGCAGATTTTTACCAGGACTCGCAAATTCTTAGAAAGGAAGATATCTGTAATCACATCCAGGTGGCTGGAGAGTCCAGTTTGACCCAACTGTGTGAAGCCTTGAGGAGATACAGGGACCGAGAGAGTTTTATACGGGAGGTTCTTACACATCTCTACAGTCACACCAGTGACATGGAAGGACCTCAGCCAAACATATTAAAGGTACAAAATTTTTTTTAGCAGTTCTTCTGTTGTCTGATGATCTGTATTTGTGAATGAAATCTGAACAGGTTAAGCTGGTTTCTTACCAGGATCAGTGACGAATATGAGCGTCCATGATAAAGAAAAGGAAAAATCTACTTTAAAACACACATTTTACATTTTTTTATACCATGTTCAAGAAAAGTACAGCACACTTTTCAACAAAGGTGAAAAGAGTAACACAACAAACATCTTAAAGGGTTAGTCCACGCAAAAATTATTTCATTTATACATTTAATTATTTATAGTCATTTATTACTCACCCTCACGTCATTCCACACCTTCGTTCATCTATGGAACACAAATTAAGATATTTTTTTATGAAATCCAAGAGGTATATGACTCGTCCATAGACAGCTATATAATCAACACTTTCAAGGTCCAGAAAGGTACTAAGGACATTGTTAAAACAGTCAACGTGAATACAGTGGTTCAACCTTAATTTTATGAAACGATGAAAATACTTTTTTGTTCACAAAAACAAAACAAAAATAACAACTTTAATTAAGATGTCTATTCTCTATAATGTCATTTCTTGTTTTTTGCATGATGATAGCACCTTTGATTTGGCAGACAAAAGTTTCCCCAAAGATTAATAAGCAGTTTTGTTGATTTATTTTTCAACTAAATATTTTAATATTTTACATATAGAATATATTTGAGGCCTTTTACTTCATTATGAAAAAATATATACGTACTCTTAAAACCTCACTTTACTGTAAAAGATCTTGCCTCTTTTAAAAACATATTTTTCTAGTGTGTTAAATGACTTTTTATACAATGTACAATGCTCTTTCTATTGCAGCTTGTATTGGCTGGAATGCAACACCACACAGATTCTCTCCATGTTCAGCTTGTGGCCACTGCATGCGTGTTTATCCTGACCGTACAGGAGCTGGCACTGGAATTACCCTTACACCTGGTGGGAACTGTAGTTCAACAGCTTCTTACAGCCATGAAGAATTTCCCAAACCACGAGCAGGTATAAACACACACGGGCTGCATTTGATATTCATCCTATTCATCGTATTCATCGACTGACTGTATGTACAATAAAGCACCCAGATATTATCCTATTTGGTAGGGGTGGGCGGAATGACCAAAAATTTATTTCACGGAATAAGTTATTTTATTTCACGGTAGCGGTATATATCACGGAATAATAATGTTTCAGGTAAATCAACAAAAGGGACTTGCTTAATATATTAAATACCACTTTAAAAATAAAGAATAGACTCTCATCTTATTTTATTAATTTTTCTTTTATTTAGAGCATTAGTAGTGAATGAGTGAACTTTTAGATCAACCTCACCATAACAATAAATAGGCCACATGTGTGTAGTTTAAAGAGAACAGACTTTTTATTAATATCAGAACAGATTATTAATACTTTCTCGGAGCACTGAAATAAATAAAACTTCAGTAACATAAAACAAATTTTGCAGAAAGTATAAAAATGTAAACATTTGGGGAAAATGTCAGAATCTAAACGCTTGTTCTAAAAAAAAAAAAACTTAAAAAAAATTTAAACTCTTTTTGAAACATTTAAAAAAAAAAAAAAAATAAATATAAACACTTCAATAAATTAAATAATAAATAAAAAATTCTGTCAAAACAATTACAAATTGTGTGCAAGACAAACAAGCTGGTCAACTCTCTCAGGTTTTAGTGCTGATCTGCGGCATGTGACAATATTCCCACTTGTGCTGAAAGCACGCTCAGATGGAGCACTTGTGGCAGGGATGCACAGATATTTTTTTGCCAGGCTGGCCACACGTGGAAAATTAGCCTCGTGCTGCCTCCACCATTCCAGGGGGTTGGTCTCACCATCCACTTCAACTGCCTGTAAATAGCTGTTAAGTTCCATTTCAATGGACTCCCTTTCTGACTGGGGGACAGCTTGCCGTTGGCGTGAAGCAATTTTGAAGAAGCTTCCCAAACTTTTCTTCTGTTTTTTAGCAGGACATTCTGAATTTTCTCCAGCATCTTCAGCTAGTGGCACTGAGACTCCCTCGACAGGCCTTTTTGGATCAGCTGCAAGACTCTCCATCTCTGCTGCAGCTCTGGTCTTCATGTAGTCCACTCGTTCTGCATTTATGTATGTGGTTTTGAAGCGAGGGTCGAGAAGGGAAGCCATGTCAAGCAGCTCCTGGGTGGATTCATCTGCATATTTTTCATTCAAATAGTCAAGAATGTTCACCTTAATGTCCCTGGTGAGCTGCGTGTCATCATCCTGTGGCTTAAGAACCTGTTCATTAAAAAGATAAAGCACGGGTTTCAGGTATGAAACGCTTACATACTGTTCCCCAGAGAGGGCATCTGTAAACTCTACGAGTGGGCATAATGCCTTATTTACAGACTCAAGAACGTCCATGTCCTGCCATGTCAGAGCCAAATGTCTGGTCTTTTTGTCAGCTTGCAGGACTTGTGTTAGGGCTTTTTCCTGCTCAATGACCCTTTCGATCATTTGTTGGCGCGATCCCCATCTTGTTGGACTCTCAGTGATAAGCTTGTGAGGAGGCAAGCCTAGCTGCACCTGAGCTATGGCCAGTTCTCGCTGTCTTTTCCAAGTGTTTGAGAAGGCACTCACAATTTTCTTGCACACCCCAATTGCGCGGTCAACTTGGGGCACTTTTACACCTCTCTCTGTATAAATAGATTAAAAGGGTAGAGGGCAATGTGTAAACATAATGTAGCAATAGCTGACAAATTACACAAGACAAGTAGCATGCATTTAAAAATGTTTAAAACGTTTATCTCTATAATTAAGATTTATTAATAAGATTAACAACATAGGTACTTCCTAATAACAAGATGTATAAATAATAAAATAAAAACAAAAATAAAAGTCAAAGAATTATAAAACTATTATTGTTATTAATTTCTATTAGACACTTACCAATGGCTAAATGAAGACGATGAGCAAAACACTGTAACCGCGTCCAGTCATTTAGTTGCAGTGCTTTGATGTTGTTCGTTGCATTATCAGTTGTGACACAGACTTGATGATCCTCTCGCAATTCCCATGACTGAAGCGCTTCCTTTAAACTTTGAGCTATCATCTCTCCCGTGTGATCCTCGGGAAAATAGGAAGTCTGCAGACATCTACTGCACAATGTCCAGTCTTTGATGAAGTGGATTGTTAAGCTCATATATGGCTGTGTAGTTCGGCTTGTCCACAAATCAGTTGTTGTTGAGAAGTATAAAGCATCGCGAAGCTCCGCTTCAATTTTCCGTCGGCATTCTCCATACAACCGCGGCAACTCTACTTCACTAAAGTGCTTGCGGCTCGGCATTACATATCTCGGATCAAGCGTTTTGATCAGATCACGAAATCCCTTCTTTTCCACTGTGTAAACTGGTGACATGTCTTTACAGATATGCATTGTAATGGCTTGCGTTATTTCTTTCCATCTGCGTGAGGTTTTGTCATATGGAGTGCCTCTGGTAAATGATTCGGCCAAACTAGTTTGAGATTGTTTTTTGCTTTTAGCACCAGAGGTTGACGGAACACCTGATGTGGAGCGCATCTGTTGGCTTTCATTGTATTCTTTGACATGCTTCACCTTTAGATGATAAAACAAGTTACTCGTGCTACCGTGGCTAACGGTTACATTCGCGTGACACAGTTTGCAAATCACATTTTTCTGCTCTTTGTCAGCCTTTGTAAACCCGAACCACGTCCATACCACTGATGTCGCGCCTCGTTTCACAACAAGTTCCTCCTCCTGCTGCTCGGGATTGGTTTGTGGGATTTCTTTATCAGCATGCTTATCTTTCTCCATGTTTTTCTTATTATATAGGCTTGTGTGCAGCTTCTCAATCGTTCTCACGTCCCGGCGCGCTACACGTGAGGTTAACCACGCCCACTAATTTAAACTTCGCGGTATACACGCAATAGAAAAATCTGTAACGGTAGACATTTTATTCCGTCGTCACGGAATATACCGTCATACCGCCCAGCCCTACTATTTGGGATACGCTGATAGACGCCTACTTTCAAATGCTCCCGTGTGTGTCTGTGTAAGTGCTCGGTGAAGACCATCAAAGATTAGGGTTGGGAATCATAAGAAATTTTCCGGCTCCAATTCCGGTTCTGCTTAACTATTCTGGTTGCGATGCTAGTTCTATTAAAATGATTAAACAAACAATAAAAATAGTAGTAAGGGAGCACAATACTTAACTCAAAAAGTCATGTTTGTGTTTATTATACTTGTAAAATGAGTTTAACAGACTTGCAATCTCAACAAATTTGGTAACACTTTACAATAGGGTTAATTAGTTAACATTAGTTAACTACATTAGGCAACGTAACTATAACTAATAATGAACTGCATTTGTACAGCATTTATTAATCTTTGTTAATGTTAATTTCAACATTTACTAATACATTATTATTTGTTTTATTCTATTTGTTAACATTAGTTAATGCACTGTGAACTAACATGGACAAACTATGAACAGCTGTATTTTTATTAACTAACCTTAACAAAAACACTTCTGGGTCACAAAAAGACCTACATCAGTATGATCCATGGGCCACAACTCTTGTGGTTGAACAAGAAATGGAGGACCAGAAATCCATATCTGTTTTTTCAAGAATGAATACACCTCTGGATGCTAGGTCAGCTGGATTGTTGGATGAATTCACAAACCTCCATTTTGTGACTTCAGAAACCTTTAGAATTTCAGCAACTATGTTTGCTACAAAGCATTTGAATCTTGAAGTCTCATTTCGAAAGTACTTCAAGTGCTGTCTCTCCAAAAACAGAATCCTGAAATTGCATGTTAAGCTCCTTCTTCCATAATGTGTCCATGCGATTAGCAAGTGTGGCAGCTGTGAGCCTTAGATGAGGGATAGTGATAGATCTTAAAGGCATAACTCTTGCTTTACTCATTAGAAAAAAAGGAATGGGCAAGTTGTTGATCATTATGAAGTAGTAAATAGGACACCATGCCATAACCCTTCTCACTGGCATCTGAAAAGTGATGCAATTGGGCAGATGTAGTTTCTCCAAAGTTTTCAGGCTTTAAACACCTGAGGACCTTGAATTTCTCCAATTCATAAAGTTCCTCCAACCAACTTGTGCTTCTCTGAAACTCGCAGTGCTTTCAGATGGATTAGCATTTGGAGCCATAGTTCATTGACAAGCCGCGCATTAAAAAATGTACAAATGTACAACCATTCTGTACTCTTTCAGATTGCCATCAATGTTTCCTCCTGGCCCCCAAAGAAACCTCAAGAGATCACAATCATCAGGATGCACCTTGACTTGATGAAACATCAATTCTATGTCAGCCATCATGGCAACATACTCCACTCCTAATTGCACAAGAACACTCACCAGTGAACTTGTTAAATCTGGACCTTGCAAAAGATGTTCATTTGAATGATGTTCCTTGGTATGATGCTCTGCAATCAAACACAACTCTGATCTTTTGTTTTTTAGGATGATACACACCATGGTGAGGTACAGTATGTACCATAAGCTTCCATCAAGTCTTTCTAGTTCATCTGTGGGATCCCTTTCAGCATTTTAGCAATGACACTCTCCATAAAGGTAGTATAATCAGCATGAAAAGAAGCATTTCTTCAAAGCCTTCTTTGGAGAATTAGAGCAAGTTATTCAACGATTGCTCTATTCCTTCTTGGCATGATTACCTTTTCGTTTTTAAGTGTAAGACCAATGTAAAAATGCCTGTTGATCAGTCTTGCTGGCCATGAAACAAAATCCACGAATTGATGATCTTTCTTTAACAATCCTTGTGGTTCCTCTTGGACACATTCAGGGAAGTCAGCCCTGAACTGTTGCTCCCACAACTCCTATTAACAGTCATGCGAGGATGGTCCTCGACAACATACTCTTCCTGTCGCTTAATTGGTCCATTAACTGCCCATCCAAACATGGTTTTAATGGTGCATGGACCATTGTCTTGACTGCGAATAATCTGCCATGGCTCCAATGCCTCTGGCACATTAGCATCAATCAACAACTCTACATCAGCATCAATTGAAGGCAAACATAGGTGACTTAAATGAGGCCAACAAGCAAGATCGTTTTGTGTGGCAATGTTGGCTTTGTTTACAGGCATGGTCTTCTGCGTGTATACTTCTGGTAAAGCACAATAATGCTCTTGATTTAATCCTGACACTTCCAGCCCCAGTAAGATAACTGGACTGGAGCGAGACCAAAGCACTTCCCACTGTTGACTTTCACTCATCTTTATTATACTGAATGCCCCGTTTCTCTGATGAAAGAATATGAAGAGGGCTTGGGTGTTTATGGTGGCATATCTTACATATGCTTCACTCCTTACAGTCGCAGCTGATATGTCCTTTACATAAGCATCCAAAACAAATGCCCTTCTTCTTCAAGAAATTCATCTTTTCGCCATGGGATTTTCCAGCGAGCCTTTTACAGAAATCCAAAGCATGTTCTCGTTTACAGAAAAGACAGATGTTGTTCACAGTCTTCCCACTATACTCCTTTGCACCAGTTGCAGTGCCTGTAATGGCAAAACTGCTTCTAGGTTTTGAAGGAGGTGGTTTGCTATTCAAGTTCCTATCTCCACTAGGCAGAACATCTTGAATGTTTCCAAATATCGGATCTATTTTCACTTGTCTTTCTAAGTCCACAGTGTCAGAAAAGCAAGCTGGGTGGTTACATCTTTCCTGTAAATCGTAAGCCACTATTCTCCATTTTTCTCCGTGCAAAACTTCCTTATAAGCTCAAACAATTTGCATGTTAGAGGCAAGATTTAACTCATTCATGTAACAAATATCCTGCATAGCATTACAACAACTCCTGAGAAATAAGCTGTAGTCCTGCAGAGCCTTAGCATCCTCAGATTTTATTGTTCTCAATGAAAGCGCCTTTTCCATGTAAGCTGAGGCTATCCTCACCTCATTACTGAAGTGCTCCTTGAGCAAAGCCCTTAGCCCTTATTTACCCTTGTGATGGAATCATATGCTGATAGCTCCTAACAAGCTCCTTAGGTTGCCCTCTAGTGTACTGTTCAAGGAAATGCAAGGAATCTGCACTGCCACATGTTTTCTTTTCCAAAACCTCTTCAAATGTTCTCATAAAGTTGTGGTAACGTAATGGATCACCATCAAAGAATGGGACCTCCCTTGGTGGAAGTGAAGTTCTGTTGCTGAACTAATAGGGCAGCAATTTCATTTTGCTTGTCAATAAGCTTAAGGATACTTACTCCTTCCAAACCATCCTGTACACTTGATCCATGTGCACCTTGCAATCCAGGTCCATGTCCACCATCATGACTAATGATTGGCAATGCAGAACCTTGTTTTAGATCTTACAATCTGTTGCTGTTGTTGTTGAGCTGGCCGAGTTGGGAAATGCCTTGAATCCTCTTGTGTTGCTTGAGTCTGTGAATAAAATACAGGTGGCTGTTGTGGCATTGAATGTGAACTTGAAGGTAAAAATGATTCCACATTAGGGTTAAGAGAACTAGTTCCAAGTATGTTTCATCCTTAAGGCATTGGTATCAGGGCGGTTAGTAAATTCACTTGATTCTGATTTTGCATCGCTATATACTTTCATCTTGGCCATTGATACAGTGATTTTTAGTAAGCTCCATTTGTTCTTTTTTCCTCCTCAGATCTTCCTCTTCTTTCTGTCACGCTTGTTTGCATTGTAACATTTTCTGATTTACCAACAAAGCTGCCATTTTGGCCTCAAACTTAAGATGAGCAGTAGAATATCGTCTGCATCGAGATCCATGAGTTGTCCTTGATGATGTTTTTCTACTCGCATTAGGAACATTGTCTGTTGGTTGTATTTGTTTCTGCACATCACCATAGTCCATATAACTGTTCTGACATTCACTTGGAACATTCATATTATGAAATGAAGAAACTGGTTCATCAGAAGATGGAATATTAGAATCACAACGCAGCTGAGGTTCATCAGGGTTATCCATTGCTCTTGTATCATGAACAACAGAGAGTGATGGGCAAAGATTTGCATAACTTTGTGGCAAAATGCTCAAAAAATGCAGTATTCTACTCAGATTCTTAGCTTGATTCAACGTGTTCCAGAAATCCATTATTGTGCTTAGAAACTGAGCCAAACCACTCATTTTGTTTTGATCATCAGGAGGAATAAAAGGAAGTACTTCTTTGTGCAACACAGATGCATCATCTTTCAAACGTTTCAAAGATCCCAACATTGAAGACTTGTAAAGCATTTATCACATTTCATGAGATCTTTCATTGATAAAATCAAGTTCTTCATTTGATTCACCTTAGCTTTGTGATCATTTTGCAGTGCTTCACTTTTCAGTGCCATTGTCTTTGCTGTAAGCTTAGGCTCTCTGAGACTCATCTGAGACCATTTCTCACACAACGCGATCCCAGTACTCCAAACAGTGCCGTAATCAACACGCAAAAATCCAGCCAACAACTTTATGAATGGGTGCAGCACCACAGCGTGATAACAAGTGCGTAGCATACCACAACTGCAATCCATCTAACTAAGCGGCACACAAACACACTGGCGACAACAGTGTCTTATCATTCAATAAACAGCAATGCTGCAGCCAAACATGACAAAACCACTCACATACCTCTTCTGCCATCAGGATACAGAAACGTGTTGTTTCACTTTAGTGTGCGCATCAGCGTTTTACATGCTATCGGTATCGGCCGATATCATTCTGAATAATCGGCTATCGGTGTTGGCAGAGGCAGAGAAATTTAGTATCGGTGCATCTCTAGTAACAATGCAATCAATACAGTCCTTATTTGAAGCACCCAGTTACTTTCAAAAGGTGATTTATTATATTTTGATCGGTAATAAAGACATCTACGTTTATATCCTAATAAACTTTTGTATACTTCTGTGATATTTGGAGTATTTGTAACACATAAATAATGATACTGTGTAGTTAAAGACTGTTTGTGAAGCAGTTTTATATCTAAAAACGACAACTCTCTAGATCAGTGGCAGCACGAATGCAGATTTGAATGTCATGATATTATTTTTGTCAAAGGTTTAATATAGACCGGCAAATCATTGTCATTTAGGAATTAGATCATGTCGGTGATGAAATCTACAATGCGATCTTTTAAAGATTAATTGATTGTGCAGCTTTGTCCATCTCTTTCTCTCTCTCTCTCTTTTTGCATTTCTATGTGACATATAGGAGTATCGCAAGGTCTTTTCAGTGCATTCATTGTCATGAGATGTTTCTATTAAAGGATACACTTCCCATACTTCGCCCACCCATCACACTATTTTTGGAACCGAAACTTCATTGTAGCCAATCACAGACATATCTATTGAGCGTATGAACACAATGGCCAATCAGAGGTGTTTAAGAATCCACTCAACAGCGCTCAAAATGCTCGGGGAAAATGCTGTTATCGTCACATTTTAATTTCAGTATCAACTTAGTACCGAAGTTGGTACTTTTGACAGCACTAATTTTCAGGTAATGTAATTTAGAAGTATGCAAGCACACTTGGGTTAAAGTCTATGTAAAGTCAATTCTGAGAATTGTTTCTAAACACATTATAAATGTTTCAAATGTATTGCTGAAACACATTACAAAGACTGTGAACTATGTAGTACTGAATTGTGGAGTTAGACCGTTAAACAGTTTTTCACCAATTCTGTGTTCAGGATTTTTTTGTTCTGTTGATGACGCACTGGAGCCACCGAGCATGGCTCGGCCCCTAATAAGATAATAGGTGTGTTTGACATTGGCTGCGGCTGGATGCAACTGATTGGCTAGAGTAGTGCAGTCAGGATGGAGCTGAAAATGAAGACGTGAATTTAGACACTTTCTGCTTCCCATAGTGACTCTAGTGCTGCGTTTGCATACTTTATCATAGCTGAAGTGAAATAAATGCAATATTTGACTTATTTCAGCGACATTTTCATTCAATACTTTATGTACTGCTTACAGTGCTATGTTTACAAGAATAAAGTTCAACATAAGCATATATTATTTAAATACCAATGTAGTGGGGTCTACGTTTTTTATCAGTTTTATTTTGATAAACATGACACAATATAACACCACGACTACATGAAATGAGCTTTAACTGTTATACAAATACAGATTTGTGAGCATTAGTGGAACTGAAGTTTTCAGAATAAACACGAAACGTGATCGTTGTCTTGAGTGAATCCGGCCAATCATGGAACAGCTGTGTCGTCATCAGAGCCCGTGCAGACGCTCTTGAGAAACTGCGCTGGCTGACTCATCCGACTGCTCTCAAATCGCTCTCATGGTACTTTGATGTCATACGTCACAGTCACATGGCATCGGCGCTGTCTCATGTCGGACAAAATTTCTAACTGGCATGCACTGCTTCAAGTCAGCTGCCGATCGATCTGTGCAGCGCTGGTTTCAGCACCGACAGCAGACACGGCCTCAGCATTTGAGAGAAGAGAATACTGCTTATTTTTTTCGAGATTTTGATAACTTTTTACATTTACTTGCTGTTTTTTTAATCATTCAAATTTGAACACATATTTTAATATTGCTTTACACAGACTTTAATGTCAACATTTTATTTTATTTTCAGTGGTGAATCTGATTCTCATTACCGTAATAGAGTTGCCTTTCATTTAAGGAAGTACAACAGAAAGTGCCTTGATATATATAGTAAGTAAGTAAGTAATTTTAATTTATAAAGCACATTTACACACAGCGCAAACTGCCCAAAGTGCTGTACAATGAAAAACACACATATAAAATCAATAAATAAAGAATAATAAGTAATAAAATTTAAAAAAAAAAATAAAAAAAAAATGAAATGAAATGAAATCTTCAAAATCAGGGCACACACCACAAAAATACATAACAGCAGAAATACCAGTTTAAGAAGCAGGGAAGGCCAGAGAATAAAAATAAGTTTTTAACCTGGATTTAAATGCATCAATGGAAGGGGCAGATCTAATATGCTGGGGCAGCTGGTTCCACAAACGTGGAGCAGCAACTGCGAATGCTCTATCACCTCTCTGTTTAAGCCGTGAGCGCGGCACAAACAGGAGCCCATTGTTTGAGGATCTCAGTGACCTTTGAATTGAATATGGCTGTACAAGGTCAGTGATATAAGCTGGGGAAAGCCCATTAAGTGCTTTAAAAACAAACAATAAAACTTTAAACTGGATCCTAAAAGGAACTGGGAGCCAATGCAAGGAAGCCAGAATAGGGGTTATATGCTCGCGCCTCCTAGTGCCGGTTAAAAAACGTGCTGCTGCGTTTTGTACTAACTGCAGACGTCTAAGTGATGATTGTGGGAGGCCAAGATAGAGAGAATTACAATAATCCAGCCGCGATGTAATGAAGGCATGGATAACTTTTTCAAGATCGTTAAAAGATAAGAATGGCTTCAGGCGTGAAATCATTCTGAGCTGATAAAAACTGTTTTTAACAACAGAACTAATCTGTTTTTCAAGGCAGAGTTCTGAGTCAAGAATGACACCCAAATTTCTGGCATAAGGTTTGATAAATGTGGAGAAGTGACCTAAATTTTCCACCACAGTGCATCTTGCCTTGGGAGAACCAAACACAATCACTTCCGTTTTATCACTATTTAACCTGAGAAAGTTGTTAACCATCCAAGTTTTGATGTCTTCGAGACAGGCCAGAAGAGACTGTATGGAATCGCTAGATTTTAGAGGCAGGTACAATTGTGAATCATCCGCATAAAAATGAAACGAGATGTTATGCTTCCTTATGATGTCGCCCAGTGGGAGCATATATAGACTAAAAAGAATAGGACCCAAGATGGATCCCTGAGGGACCCCATATGAGACAGAAGCAGAGGATGAGGAGAAATTGCCAATAGAGACAGAGAAAGTCCTTTCATTAAGATAGGACCGAAACCAAAGTAACGCAGTCTCCCTAATGCCCACCTGCTGATCAAGGCGAGTAAGAAGGATGTTATGATCGACAGTGTCGAAGGCAGCACTAAGATCCAATAATATCAGGATGGCATTATCACCTGAATCTAGTGTAAGGAGAAGATCATTGGTTACTTTAAGCAAAGCAGTTTCAGTACTATGCAGTGATCTAAAACCTGACTGAAAAGGTTCTAATATATTGTGAGTAGTCAAAAAGGGGAGCAACTGTGACAATACCGCTTTTTCCAGTACTTTAGAGATAAAAGGAAGCTTAGAAATGGGACGATAATTATTTAGGCATTTAACATCGAGATCATGTTTTTTAAGCAAGGGTTGGACAACCGCATGTTTAAAACATGAAGGGACAGTGCCAGACGCAAGACATGAATTTAAAATGACCTGAATGGAGGGGCCAACTACATCAAAAACATCCTTTATAATAGATGAAGGGATAGAATCATAAGATGAGGTGGTAAGTTTCATATGTGACACTAAATCCCTCAATTCAGTGAGAGAGATGGGCTGAAATTGGTTAAAGGTAACCAGTACCCCTGAGCTAACAAACGAAATAGCAGATGAAGTAGGTGTAAACACTGATCTAAGATTCTCAATTTTATTAATAAAAAACCTAAGAAATCTCTCACAGGTATCAGTAGATACATCAACAACTGGAGAATTTACGGGATTGATAACAGAGTTTATCGTACTAAATAAAATTTTTGGTCTATTTGAGTGTTTACTGATCAAATCTGAGAGATGTTTTGCTCTGGCTATTTTAGCTGCTGCCTGAAAAGAAGCTAATGCAGATTTAAAAATTTGAAAAGAAACATTGAGATGATCCTTTTTCCATTTCCTTTCAGCTTTACGACACGCCTGCCTAAGAGAGCGCGTATCCTCATCTAACCAATAATGAGATTTTAATTTAGAGCGAGTGTATGTTAAAGGTGCTACAGAGTCAAGTATGGTAGAACAAGATGAGTGAAAAAGGGTAACTAATTCATCTGGACTAGAGGAGAACGATGCTGCTGTTGCAATAATAGATGCAACATTTCCACTCAAAAAACTATCAGAAAACTGAGTTGCAGTAAGAGAATTTATCTGACGAGAGTAATGTTCCTGAACTCTAACAATTTGCAGGTGACTGAAAAGGGTGATGTCAAATGTAATGGGCTTATGATCAGAAAAAGTGGCCTCCTCAAAGACAATATTATCAACTTTAAAACCATACGATAAAATTAAATCAAGTGTATGTCCCAGTTTATGCGTAGCTTTATCTATATGTTGCGTAAGGCCAAAGGCATCTATTACACCACAGAATTCATTAACCATGGGTCTATCCGGACAGCAAACATGTATATTAAAGTCACCAAGTATAAGTAGACGATCATACAGTGACACAAAATGAGAAATAAAATCAGAGAATTCTGTTATAAAGTCTTTGTCAGGCTTAGGAGGCCTATAGATCAGTACACAAACCAATGGTGACATAACAGATTCTATAATTACACATTGCAGTTCGAAGGTGGAAAAACTCCCTGCAGGGAGTGTCCGTAATTTAAAATTGTTCCTAAAAACAAGAGCTACGCCGCCTCCTCTTCCGACACTCCTTGGCGTGCTTATAAATGAACAGTTAGTTGGGCAAAGTTCATCGAAAACAGACGACTGGCCAACTCCAGCACTAATCCATGTCTCGGTTAAAAACAGAAAATCCAAGTTGTGACGAGAAAAAAAGTCATTCAAAATAAAAGTCTTGTTAGACACTGACCTACTGTTGACCAAGGCCACTTTTGCATTTGAGTAACCCGCAGCCTGGGGGCAGCGAGACTATTGCAAAGCGCGGATGTTCCGCAAGTTTACCCCACCACTACGGACACGCACTGCGGTCAAGTGGGCCGCGCGTCGAAAATACACGGTCAAGCCAGCCGCAATTTTTTTTTAGGTCGTGCGTCTATTCCTGCACTTACGGTATGGGTCCTGGAAACGGTCTAAATGCATTTAAAGACGGCAGTTTCCTTTATACTCTTGCAGTTAACCGTAAAAAGGGCAAGAACGTAAAGAGACATCAGATAAGTTATGTATTGCTTTTTTCCCCATCTTATGACTCTAATAATTTTTTTATATAAAAAAGACTTTTATTTTCGAATTTGTTCTTTGTATATGTGCTATACATCATATGTTAATGTTAATATTAATTATTATGAATAATTTATTAATTTGATTTTTTAAATTATTTTTTTTATTATTGCTATTATTTTTATTATTTATTAATCAATATTATACATTAATTATTATACATTATGAATATTAAATAATGTTAAAATGAGTTTTATACATACTTTATTAATTTTATTACATTTTTTTGGATTGTAATGTTTAATATTCGTTTATTGTTCTACATTATTAATGTTAACATTAATCTTAATAGTAATGTTAATTAATATTGATCATTAATTTTACTATTAAATTAAAATTTTTGATTTTAGTGTTTTTATATGTACAATAATTATTTAAACATTATTTATTAATTTTAATGTTAATTATCATACATGCTTAATGTAAATTGTTTTATTTTTATATATAAAACATACACACATCAAAAATAAAAATTGTAAAAAGTACCTTTATAGGTTTGCTCATTCTGTCAACTGATATTTATTCAGGGTCACCCTGGCTATTACTGTACTCATTTTCATATCATTTTACTGTACAGTTTGGGAGAAAATTAAAGTCAAACTCACCCACAATATTCATTTTCAAACACTCATAAAAGTGTTTTTTTTTTACATGTTTGCTCATTCTGTCAACTGATATTTATTCAGGGTCACCCTGGCTATTACTGTACTCATTTTCATATCATTTTACTGTACAGTTTGGGAGAAAATTAAAGTCAAACTCACCCATAATCAAGCCCTTGCACTTTAGCCCATATTCAAACACTCATAAATCTTTTCTTTATAGGTTAGCTAATTCCTTCAATTGATTTTTATTCAAGGTTAAACTGTCTATTACTGTATTAATTTTCATATAATTTTATTGTACAGTTTAGGAGAAAATTAAAGTCAAACTCACCTATAATATCAAAGTGCATTCAAGCACTTGCACTGTGGCCCATATTCAAACACTCATAAAAATCTTTTCTTTATAGGTTAGCTAATTCTGTCAACTGATATTTATTCAGGGTCACCCTGGATATTACTGTACTCATTTTCATATAATTTTACTGTACAGATTGGGAGAAAATTTAAGTCAAACTCACCTATAATATCAAAGTGCATTTTAGCACTTGCACTGTGGCCCATATTCAAACACTCATAAAAATATTTTCTTTATAGGTTAGCTCATTCTGTCAACTGATATTTATTCAGGGTCACCCTGGATATTACTGTGCTCATTTTCATATATTTTTACTGTACAGTTTGGGAGAAAATTAAAGTCAAACTCACCTATAATATCAAAGTGCATTCAAGCACTTGCACTGTAGCCTATATTCAAACACTCATAAATCTTTTCTTTATAGGTTAGCTAATTCCTTCAATTGATTTTTATTTTAGGTTAAACTGTCTATTACTGTACTCATTTTCGTATCATTTTACTGTACAGATTGGGAGAAAATTAAAGTCAAACTCACCTATAATATCAAAGTGCATTCAAGCACTTGCACTATAGCCTATATTCAAACACTCATAAAAATCTTTTCTTTATAGGTTAGCTCATTCTGTCAACTGATATTTATTCAGGGTCACCCTAGATATTACTGTACTCATTTTCGTATGATTTTACTGTACAGTTTGGGAGAAAATTAAAGTCAAACTCACCTATAATATCTAAGTGCATTCAAGCACTTGCACTGTAGCCCATATTCAAACACTCATAAAAATCTTTTCTTTATAGGTTAGCTCATTCTGTCAACTGATATTTATTCAGGGTTACCCTGGATATTACTGTGCTCATTTTCATATAATTTTACTGTACAGTTTGGGAGAAAATTAAAGTCAAACTCACCTATAATATCAAAGTGCATTCAAGCACTTGCACTGTAGCCTATATTCAAACACTCATAAAAATATTTTCTTTATAGGTTAGCCAATTCTGTCAACTGATATTTATTAAGGGTTACTCTGGCTATTACTGTACACAAATTCGTATCATTTTACTTTACAGATTGGGAGAAAATTAAAGTCAAACTCACCTATAATATCAAAGTGCATTCAAGGACTTGCACTGTAGCCTATATTCAAACACTCATAAAAATATTTTCTTCATAGGTTAGCTCATTCTGTCAACTGATATTTATTCAGGGTCACCCTAGATATTACTGTACTCATTTTCGTATCATTTTACTGTACAGTTTGGGAGAAAATTAAAGTCAAACTCACCCACAATATCAAAGTGGATTTTAGCATTTGCACCATGTCCCATTTTCCATCACTCATGAAAATCTTTTCTTTATAGGTTAGCTCATTCTGTCAACTGATATTTATTCAGGGTCACCCTAGATATTACTGTACTCATTTTCGTATCATTTTACTGTACAGTTTGGGAGAAAATTAAAGTCAAACTCACCTATAATATCTAAGAGCATTCAAGCACTTGCACTGTAGCCCATATTCAAACACTCATAAAAATCTTTTCTTTATAGGTTAGCTCATTCTGTCAACTGATATTTATTCAGGGTCACCCTGGATATTACTGTGCTCATTTTCATATATTTTACTGTACAGTTTGGGAGAAAATTAAAGTCAAACTCACCTATAATATCAAAGTGCATTCAAGGACTTGCACTGTAGCCTATATGCAAACACTCATAAAAATATTTTCTTTATAGGTTAGCTCATTCTGTCAACTGATATTTATTCAGGGTCACCCTAGATATTACTGTACTCATTTTCGTATCATTTTACTGTACAGTTTGGGAGAAAATTAAAGTCAAAGTCACCCACAATATCAAAGTGGATTTTAGCATTTGCACCATGTCCCATTTTCCATCACTCATGAAAATCTTTTCTTTAAAGGTTTGCTCATTCTGTTAACAGATATTGGTTCAGGGTCACCCTGGATATTACTGTACTCATTGTTGTATCATTTTACTGTACAGTTTGGGAGAAAATTAGAGTCAAACTCACCCATAATATCAAAGTGCATTCAAGCACTTGCACTGTAGCCCATATTCAAACACTCATAATAATATTTTCTTTATAGGTTAGCTCATTCTGTCAACTGATATTTATTCAGGGTCAAAGTGCATTCTAGCACATATGGCCCAAATTAGAACACTAATAGGTTTGCTCATTCTGGCATATTATTTTACTGTAGAGTTTGGGAGAAAATTAAAGGCAAACTCACCTTCAAACATCAAAGGTCATTCTAGCACTTACATCATGTCTTATTTTCAAACACTCATAAAAATATTTTCTTGATAGGTTTGCTCATTCTGTCAACTGATATTTCTTCAGGGTCAACCTGACTATTACTGTACTTATTGTCATATATTTTTACTGTACAGTTTGGGAGAAAACTAAAGGCGAATTTACCCTAAATATCAAAGTGCCATCTAGTACATCTAGTGCCAACGTATCCCATCAGATGGTTGATGTGCCAATTCATCAAGGGAGTCGCCCATGAGCTGAAGGCTATTCTGCAGTCACACAGGGCCCCAAACCCATCTTGGAGATGTCTGTCATGACCACTTTCCTTCTGGAAATAGAGCCCAGCATTATCCTGTTCTAATAAAAATGGGACGATTTCAAGGGGACCAAGAACACAGTGGTGGCGAACTCTAAGAAGGTGCAGGCCTGTGTGCCACTCACAAGGTGGAACATGTCTTTCAACCAGTGCTGTAGTGGTTGCAAATGGCCTTGCAGCTTCTGAAATCTATTGAGGGGAAGAATAGTCCCCAACTTGAAAAAGGCTGCCATGCTCCCGATTTTCTGTTCTGTTGCAAAAAAGAGAGGGCCGCATCTACACACTTCATAAAGTTATGCAGAGCTCTAGAGAGTATGAATGGAAGGAATTTAGGAATTCGTATACCACTCCCTCAAAGGCAAATCTCAAGAATGGCCTTTTGTGGGGGGCTTTCTAGATATGAAAGTCAGAGTCTTTCAGATTGACCAATATAAATTAATCTCATGAGGATCCGGTTCAGACGTCACAGATCAAGAATGGGCCTGAGACCACCATCATTCTTTGGAACGAGGAAGTAGCAGCTGTAAAAGCCTGATTCTCTGCATTCTGAGGGAACTATCTCCACATCACCTTTTTCTAGCAGAGACTGCACTTTGGCTTGGAGGACATGAGACCTGTTGCCTGAGACTGAGGAGTAAATCATGCCCAAGAAGCGTGGTGGTCTGCGAGCGAAATGGAGCTAGTAGACTCGTTCTGTTATTTCTGATATCCAGCTCGACGGCATGGGGATGGCCTGCCATGCCCGGAGTTGAGTGGCGAATTATTAAAGTGCTACTGGCTGTGTTTCGCACTGAAGCAAGTAAGAGGCACCTGTCACAGCATTGAGAGGAGGGGAATGCTATTTTCGTGAGAATGCAAAAATTTTGCTTGATGTGTTACAGGCTGCATCTCATGCTGGAGTGGGAGAGCGGCACCTGTTATAGCATTGAGAGGAGGAGGAATGTTCTTTTCAATGACATTTGTCTTTTTGATGAACACAATCAGAGTTATATTAAAGGGTTAGTTCACCCAAATATCACATTTGTTTCATGTCAAATTATGATATTTATGCAAAATCCAAGAGGTTTTTTCATCCTCCATTGAAAGCAACAAAGTTGCAACAGTCAAGGTCCAGAGAAGTAGTAATAGCATCAATAAAATTGTCAACATGACTACAGCGTCACATGTCTGCTGTGTTGTGTTTCTTAGTTTGACTTAGTTTCTGTCAGTCTGTTAATTATGTAATTAGTTTCTTCCAGTGTTCATTTACTCCCTTATTAGTTCCTTTGTTTGACTTCACCACCAGTCCCACTCCAGTGCCAGAGGCCAGCCAACCACCACCAACGATGAACGATGTGACGGAGATGCTGTTTGAGCCCACCGCAGACAGTGGAGACCGGCCACCATGAGAGACAAGCCCATACCAATGATAAGGACAGAGTGTTTTGTAGCTCAGACCAACTACAGAGTCTGACCAGGTGTGCAAGCTGGCAACACCATTCATCACTGAGTTAGTGATTGTGGAGTTTGAGGGCTGGGAAAAAAACTCTGCCCACAACACCACTGCTGTAGAAATGTGTATGTCAAACTCTGGCAAATATTTTGATGAACTGAAGGATTTGTTGAAGTGATCTTGATAGACTTTTTTGGAGAGGTGATTCTACCCTGTATTTCCAATGGGGTGCTATTCTGCCTCCCACCTGCGACTCCACTCTGGGGCCTCTTCCTGTCTGGTCTCTGGTGTACCATCTGGCTATATCTCCAGAGTCTCCTGTATCTCCAGCACCTGTATCTCCAGTGTCCCTTGTATTTCCTGAATTCCCACCCAGCCTTCCTCTCACACCTCTTCATTCAGCCAGTTCCTCAGCCCCACCATCGCCTTCTACATCCTCCACATGCCAGCAAGAGATGCCAAGTGTCTTCAGGCCAACAGCTCCTTCTCGCACAGAGGATCCCCTGTTTCCACCTCCAGCCTCTGTGCCCACTGCTCCACTTTGGCCCTTCGACACTTCAGATCCACCATCGGCCATACAGCTTATCTGGGTTCCCTCATCCCTCAGGCTCCCCCTTGGTCAAGCATTGACCTGCCTACACCTACAGCTCCATCTGGCTCTACCTTCCCCCCAGCTCTGCCTCCATCCTCAGTCCCACCGGCTCAGCCTCTGTCCTCAGAATTCCCGGCTCCACCTCGGTCACCGGGACCATCGGCTGCACATGAGCTCATCAGCTCCATCTGGGTCTCCATCTTCGGTTGCATCTCTGTTGGTTGTCCTCAGGGTGTTGTCTGCCACCAAGTCAACTGGGTGCTGCAAGAGTTAGAATGCACTTATATAGTGGAGTTTTGCCTTTAATTTGATCCAAAAATGTACAGTAAAATGACATGAAAATAATTACAGTAATAGCCATTGCCATTCTGAGCAAATATCTATTGACAGAATGAGAAAACCTCTAAAGAAAAGATTTTTATGAGTGTTTGAAATCGGGACATCATATGTGCTAGAATGAACTTTGATGTTTGGGGGTGAGTTTAACTTTAAATTTCTCCCAAACTGTACAGTAAATTGATAAAAACAATGAGTACATTAATAGTCAGGTTAACCCTTGTAGTGAACAGCACATTCTAGGGCCCAGTTTATGGCCGGGCCCCTCTCTATCTGTAACAGTGGACAAAGGTTTGCTACATTTTTATTGGATCTTGGTGGCCTAACACATACAAACTGTCCAACGCCATCAGATAAAGATGTAAGGACAATGTCCAGACCTCTCTTAGAGGGCAAGAAGAAGACCTCTTGTACCAAGCCTGGGAAGGACAGGACTTCTCATTGGTCCATAGGCAGTTTCAGCCCTTCACCCATCTAGAGACTACTTCCTAAGGTTGGCCACAGACCCGCCATAAAAATTCCTCGGGACCTTAGCAGTAATGGGTGAAACAAAGAGAGATCACAAAGATCCATCCGAATCCATTCAAAACTATGTTTGAAAACCTTAGAACTGATGCAAACTACACATCCATTTCATACTTATTCACGGAAATAAGTATTCTCAGTGGCAGCTATTTGTAGTGCAACCTCTGATACAAATCCAGCTGTTAATGTACAATTGAATGACAGTTCAATCTTTTTCCATCATGTTTAGTCTCTATCTGTTTAGAATATTGCCAAAGGTATTCTGGTGGTGGTTTGGAAAGTGAGAAATGCATTGGTAAACTTTAAAGACACTGTAAAGACTTCCAACTTTGTGCTTTATGCAAATGAGTTCCACAGGAGAAAGAAGGGTGGGCCACACTCTGTGTGTCCCCTCTGATGCCAACAGCCAATCACAGCACTCGAATGGAGAAGCGCCAAAATGCAATCTCCTCCTCATCAGAAAGGGATAAAGGGTACCCTCTCAACAGACACTCCTTGTTCTGAGTCTCCCATCGGGTGAGACACAACAGATACGCCGTTCTGAGTCTGTCCTGCACGGAGACAGACATTAACAGACACAACACCATTCTGAGCCTCTGGTCTATCCAGAAGAGACAACAACAGATCCTGTGATCTGAGTCTACAGCTTGTGAGGCAGCAACAGAGACGACCATGTTCTAAGCCTCCAGCTTGTGAGGAAAGAGACATTGACAAACACTACGTTCAGAGTTTCCGTCCAGCGAGTAACGACATCTGCAACAAGGTTAAGCTCAGGAGAGCAAACCTTCACTACAAGGTACCTTCGTCTGCGTGTTCCAGATTGTTAAGGACCTTCTGCACCTACACCAGGGCCTCATCTGCGTGTTCCAGATTTTAGGACACTTTGGTGCTTCAGGAGATCAGCATCCCACAGAGCTTCGTGTTCAAGACTGTTGAAACAGATTCTGGCTCCTCTCCCCACTTGTTTGGTGCATAATAAGGTGCTCCACCTTATTATTTTCAGAGAAACAGTTTATCTTTCCATAAGATAACGTAACTCTTCCATAGCCACACCCAACTTAATCACTTGTATTCTATGTATCTTATGCACTTTATTCCTTTATCATTCATAGTTTTCATTTAGTAGTTGTGTTAGTTATTCTTGTTTATCTTTTTGTTAATAAAATTTATTTTATTACACTTGTGTCTTCCTTGTGCTGATAATACAGAAAAGGTTCTACAAGTTAGCAATATCACCAATATTTCAGATAAATCAGCTGACCACTTTACATTAATTCTAAATGAATGAAAGCCCCTGCTGGGAGTGTTCTCATACTGCCAAGGTAAAACACCTTGACTGGTGCCCTGAACTAGGTAAAAAGGGGAAGTGGTCATCTGATGTACTCATAATCACCCCTTAAGTGACGTGTGGTCCTAAAATCACAACGTCAGCGGTGACGTGAGTACCAATCCCTACTTTACTTCGTGTCCTTTGATCGACAAAGTAAAAATCACTACACCCTGAATAAAAATCAATTGAAGGAATTAGCTAACCTATAAAGAAAAGATTTTTTATGAGTGTTTGAAAATGGGCCACAATGCAAGGGCTTGAATGCACTTTGATAGTGGAGGTGAGTTTGACTTTAATTTTCTCCCAAACTGTACAGTAAATTGATATGAAAATGAGTACAGTAATAGCCAGAGTGACCCTGAATAAATATCAGTTGACAGAATGAGCAAACCTTTAAAGGAAACATTTTCATGAGTGTTGGAAAATGGGCCACGGTGCAAGGGCTTGAATGCACTTTGATATTATAGGTGAGTTTGACTTTAATTTTCTCCCAAACTGTACAGTAAAATGATACGAAAATGAGTACAGTAATATCTAGGGTGACCCTGAATAAATATCAGTTGACAGAATGAGCTAACCTATAAAGAAAATATTTTTATGAGTGTTTGAATATAGGCTACAGTGGAAGTGCTTGAATGCACTTTGATATTATAGGTGAGTTTGACTTTAATTTTCTCCCAAACTGTACAGTAAAAATATATGAAAATGAGCACAGTAATATCCAGGGTGACCCTGAATAAATATCAGTTGACAAAATGAGCTAACCTATAAAGAAAAGATTTTTATGAGTGTTTGAATATGGGCCACAGTGCAAGTGCTAAAATGCACTTTGATATTATAGGTGAGTTTGACTTTAATTTTCTCCCAAACTGTACAGTAAAATTATATGAAAATGAGCACAGTAATATCCAGGGTGACCCTGAATAAATATCAGTTGACAGAATGAGCTAACCTATAAAGAAAAGATTTTTATGAGTGTTTGAATATGGGCTACAGTGCAAGTGCTTGAATGCTCTTAGATATTATAGGTGAGTTTGACTTTAATTTTCTCCCACACTGTACAGTAAAATGATACGAATTTGAGTACAGTAATAGCCAGAGTAACCCTTAATAAATATCAGTTGACAGAATTAGCTAACCTATAAAGAAAATATTTTTATGAGTGTTTGAATATAGGCTACAGTGCAAGTGCTTGAATGCACTGATATTATAGGTGAGTTTGACTTTAATTTGCTCCCAAACTGTACAGTAAAAATATATGAAAATGAGCACAGTAATATCTAGGGTGACCCTGAATAAATATCAGTTGACAGAATGAGCTAACCTATAAAGAAAATATTTTTATGAGTGTTTGAATATAGGCTACAGTGCAAGTGCTTGAATGCACTTTGATATTATAGGTGAGTTTGACTTTAATTTTCTCCCAAACTGTACAGTAAAAATATATGAAAATGAGCACAGTAATATCCAGGGTGACCCTGAATAAATATCAGTTGACAGAATGAGCTAACCTATAAAGAAAAGATTTTTATGAGTGTTTGAATATGGGCTACAGTGCAAGTGCTTGAATGCACTTTGATATTATAGGTGAGTTTGACTTTAATTTTCTCCTAAACTGTACAATAAAATTATATGAAAATTAATACAGTAATAGACAGTTTAACCTTGAATAAAAATCAATTGAAGGAATTAGCTAACCTATAAAGAAAAGATTTATGAGTGTTTGAATATGGGCTAAAGTGCAAGGGCTTGATTATGGGTGAGTTTGACTTTAATTTTCTCCCAAACTGTACAGTAAAATGATATGAAAATGAGTACAGTAATAGCCAGGGTGACCCTGAATAAATATCAGTTGACAGAATGAGCAAACCTATAAAGGTACTTTTTACAATTTTTATTTTTGATGTGTGTATGTTTTATATATAAAAATAAAACAATTTACATTAAGCATGTATGATAATTAACATTAAAATTAATAAATAATGTTTAAATAATTATTGTACATATAAAAACACTAAAATCAAAAATTTTAATTTAATAGTAAAATTAATGATCAATATTAATTAACATTACTATTAAGATTAATCTTAACATTAATAATGTAGAACAATAAACGAATATTAAACATTACAATCCCAAAAAAATGTAATAAAATTAATTAAGTATGTATAAAACTCATTTTAACATTATTTAATATTCATAATGTATAATAATTAATGTATAATATTTATTAATAAATAATAAAAATAATAGCAATAATAAAAAAAATAATTTAAAAAATCAAATTAATAAATTATTCATAATAATTAATATTAACATTAACATATGATGTATAGCACATATACAAAGAACAAATTCGAAAATAAAAGTCTTTTTTATATAAAAAAATTATTAGAGTCATAAGATTGGGAAAAAAGCAATACATAACTTATCTGATGTCTCTTTACGTTCTTGCCCTTTTTACGGTTAACTGCAAGAGTATAAAGGAAACTGCCGTCTTTAAATGCATTTAGACCGTTTCCAGGACCCATACCGTAAGTGCAGGAATAGACGCGCGACCTAAAAAAAAGTGCGGCTGGCTTGACCGTGTATTTTCGACGCGCGGCCCACTTGACCGCAGTTTTTAAACGATCTCTTTAGAACACATATCTTAATTTTTACTAATTCTATTTAATCAAATGTTTGAGTTAAAATCAGGGAGGTGTGTGGATTATTTCGAGGCTCTAAAATAAACTTTAACGTGCACTTTATTAACAGCATTTTCTTTAAATCTTTTTTTTTTAATTTATGGTATTTTATATTAAATATAAAGGAAGGAAAAGCTGCTAGATCTTGTAAAAGTGCTTTAAAAACGCATAGCCACGACAGATTATTCCATCTTTTGAGCAGCACTCGTGATCTCTCATCAGAGTTGATCGCACTCTGCACTGAAGCTGCTGCGCTGCTGCTGTGGGGGATGGGCGGGAGGCACGCGCGCGATCAGAGGCCGGTGGGGGAAGGGCGGCGAGTCACTCAGTGTCAGACTGTCTGCAGCTCTCAGCTAGGGCTAGGGTTAGGGTTAGGGTTAGGGTTAAATAAATAAATCTGTAAACAAACATGTAAACGTCCCAGCTTGAGTCATGATTCTTTTAAAAACGCTTTATACTAAATACTGTAACTGCTCTCTCTCTCTCTCTCTCTAAATATAAAACAATGTTTGCTGCAACTGCTCTCCTATTATATATTCTCATTCATATGCATCCTTAAGATGTAAACCAGTATGTGCATTTCTTAAAACAGTTCATACAAATAACAGCACACAATGAATTACCTGCAAAAGCCTGTAACCAGCTCATAATCCTTATATCAGTGTCATCAGAATGACAAGTCCTTGTGTCATTGTTCACAAAGACACTCTGACAGTATTTTCAGAAGTAATATGGATACGATTTTGATGTCAGTGATTGAAAATACACAAGACTGCACTTTATCTGTATGGCATACATTTCAACAGTATGAACACGTCACTCTGGATGAGACAGGATTCAGATACTTTCTGGTGGTCTGTCAAAAAATTACAGTAGCTACAATGTCATGTGATATAATGACAGCCAGTGGCACAGATCCTCACCAAACCGTCCATTCCAGCGTGATGAATATGATCCTCAACTGGATGGAACTGGAATAAATACTTTGACTGTTGCGATCATCCCAATCGGACTTATGATAGCTGCCTGAATTATAATAATGCTCTGTTCACTGTTGGACAGAGGAGAACTGATGACAAAGAAATGTTTCAAGGGTACCCCAAACAAGTGACGAACCTGGCTGGAACATGCTTGTTCAATGAACACTGGTGTTGTCGATTACCTGAAAGTTTTCATCATCATTGTATGTGTGTTGTCTGCAGCAAGTTTCTGTATTTGGGTGAATATTTGCAGCAAGTGTGTTGTCAAACTGATCAAGATGTTTTGTTCATTTTTTCTGTTTGCATGTGTTTTCTTCAGTTGTGCGTGGTGATCTCTCTCAGCCACCATAATATTTACTGTATAATGTAAAATGCAAGTAGACTGCAGTAACATAGCATTACATCAGTCTACAGTTTATGTAGTGAACAGTACATAGTGAACATTATCTGATTTCACAACTGTTCTGTCTACAAACACATCTCCCATCATTTGCTATTTTGACCCGTCTCGGCCTTAAGGTCATGACTGAGAGCGTGATCTACAACAGTGGCTCTTATTTCCATCAGAAACATCTCAGTCTTGGCCTCTTCTACCTCTTCCTCTGTTCTCCTCCGTACCCTTCCACCACACATCCTTACTCCTTCTTCCGTCTGTTGACTCTGTTTGTGTCCTTGTTGTTCATTCATGTTCAGAGTGTGTAACACTGTGTTGTGCTCTGTCTGTGCCTCCCAAATGAGATGGCATCTGAGATATTTTAGAGAACTGTTGAACATTGCTTGAATTACATTCCCCTTCATTATTGAAATTCAAAATTCATCCCTGCAATTTAATAATTCAGGACAAAAAAGTCTAAAAGAAATGTATAGAAAATATGCTTGACAGTTTATGACTAGTTCAACCATTTTGCATTTAATGGCTTATGAAAATAAAAACTATTCGACACCTAGTATATTTTGATGAACATGACATAAGCAAGTGATAATGTAGGAAACATCTGACACTTGTACATCAAATGCATGAATGTACCAAAGCATTTGCAATTTGTTCAGGAGAATGAGAAACTGCATTTATGATGTGAACAAGAGACTATAATGTGGCTGTTGAACAAGTATGAATTTTAGTTGTGATTGGAGAAATGCACCAAAGTGAGAGAAACTGTTATATATAATATAATATAAAATATAAAATTATTATATTATATATAATATAAATTATTATAAATATCATATATAAATATAAATTATTATATTATATATAAAATATAAAGAGAATGTTTGCTGTAACTGCTCCTATCTATATAATATTATAATATATTTTTTTCACATATCTTTATTTATTTTTGATGTTACTATTTGTGTACTGTACTTGTCTCTTGTCTCTGATACTAATGGAGGAACAGCAGAACGCAAAGTAGGAGAAAACACTTAAAGCAAATAAAATCACTCATAAAAGCAAGCGATTTTGAAGGTTTTCAAATCTTTTTGTTGCTTGTGTATTTTATTAAATAAACTCATATGTATAAATCATCATACTTGACGGATTAAAACAGTTGTCCCTCCGCTTTTGGGAGGAAATATGCACGTTTCATATTCACATGACGTAATGTCTGTCGTCCCCGCGTCAAACTCGTTCGTACATTAATAAACTGTAGTTACAGTACGCGGATATAGTCTCCGTTAGGCGGGGGCGGGGCAGCGCGATCTTTACACACACATTGATGCGAGCGCAAAACTCCGAGGATTAAAAGTTAATAATACATGCCAATATAAAGCATGAGAGCTCCTGCAAATGAGTCTATTTTTATTTAAACAGAAATTATTGTGAATATTTCTCATATTAAATGTGGATTATATGTCAATTCATTCATATTCATGATAGTTTTTGCCTCCGCCATCTTTATTGGTGACGTGTTGGTCTCTGATTGGTCAGATCACCAGTCCCGCGCTCGTAGTATCTTCCTGCGCTCTGATTGGTCAGAATCCCAAAAGTGTGTATCTTTCCGGAAGTGCAGTTCTCCTAGAGGGCGCTGTGTTATACACACTTTAGTGGGGGGGCATACACACTTTAAGTACACAAATCACATAAAAGTGAATTTTTGGGACAAATGAGATTTTAAGCCAGGAAACCATTTTAGAGCATGCTGAATGCCATTATATGGTCAAACAAATGAGGACATACAAAATGTCCCAAGTTTTTTTGGTGGTCCCCAGTTTACTGGTGTGTATCCTGGTGAATGTACCCAAAAGTGACATAAGTAGGTACACTCACACACGCACACACACAATCACTCACTCACTCACACATGCACACATGCACACACACACTCACACACGCACACACACACTCACACACGCACACACACAATCACTCACTCACTCACACATGCACACATGCACACACACACTCACACACGCACACACACAATCACTCACTCACTCACTCACACGCACACACACACCCATGCACACACACAATCACTCACTCACTCACTCACTCACTCACTCACTCACTCACACATGCACACACACAATCACTCACTCACTCACACATGCACACACACACACACACACGCACACACACAATCACTCACGCACACACACACACACACACACACACACACACACGCACACACACAATCACTCACTCACACAATCTATCTATCTATCAATCTATATATTAAACTAAATCTATCTATCTATCTATCACTGGTAGCTGCCAAGTCACTCCCTAGCAACCAAAAAGAGTACCCTAGCAACCATTTTGGAAAATCTATATCTCTGCATCAGAACATCGTACAGACATGGGGGTTGGTTTGTATTGTGAAGCAGCCTTTGGAGTATCATCATTGGTTGCTGCCAAGCCACTCCCTAGCAACAAACAGAGTACCCTAGCAACCGTATTGCAAAAATCTATATCTCTGCATCAGAACATCGTATAGACATGGGGGTTGGTTTATGTTGTCAAGCAGCCTTTGGTGTATCATCACTGGTAGCTGCCAAGTCACTCCCTAGCAACCAAACAGAGTACCCTAGCAACCGTTTTGCAAAATCTATATCTCTGCATCAGAACATCGTACAGACATGGGGGTTGGTTTGTATTGTCAAGCAGCCTTTGGTGTATCATCACTGGTAGCTGCCAATCCACTCCCTAGCAACCAAACAGAGTACGCTAGCAACCGTTTTGCAAAATCTCTATCTCTGCATCAGAACATCGTGCAGACATGGGGGTTGGTTTATATTGTCAAGCAGCCTTTGGTGTATCATCACTGGTAGCTGCCAAGCCACTCCCTAGCAACCAAACAGAGTACCCTAGCAACCGTTTAGCAAGATCTATATCTCTGCATCAGAACATCGTGCAGACATGGGGGTTGGTTTATATTATCAAGCAGCCTTTGGAGTATCATCATTGGAAGCTGCCAAGCCACTCCCTAGCAACCAAACAGAGTACCCTAGCAACCATTTTGGAAAATCTGTATCTCTGCATCAGAACATCGTGCAGACATGGGGGTTGGTTTATATTGTCAAGCAGCCTTTGGAGTATCATCATTGGTAGCTGGCAAGCCACTCCCTAGCAACCAAACAGAGTACCCTAGCAACCGTTTTGCAAAATCTATATCTCTGCATCAGAACATCGAAGAGACATGGCGGTTGGCTCTTTTGACTCATGCTAGCAATCTGGACTTCCAACATGCTATACATGCTAGCAGTGAATAGCTACATGCTAATAGTAAGTGCTAAAGTGAGCTAAGAACATGCTAATAACTCTATGAAAACTCCATAGTAACCATCTGTGACAACGACCAACCACCTAGCAACATCATAGCAACCACCCAGGTTACCATAGCAACTGCCTGCAACCACCCCGGGTACCCTAGCAACCACACAGCAACAGCTTAGCAACCACCCCAACTTCCCTAGCAACCGCATAACAACACCCTAGCAACCAACCAGGATACCTTAGCAACCGCATAGCAACACCCTAGCAACCACCCACGAGTACCCTAGAAACCGCATAGCAACAGCCTAGCAACCACCCCGAGTACCTTAGCAACCACATAGCAACACCCTAGCAACCACCCAGAATTCCTTAGCAACCGCATAGCAACACCCTAGCAACCACCCCGACTACCCTAGCAACCACATAGCAACATCTTAGCAACCACCCCAAGTACCCTAGCAACCACACAACACCCTAGCAACCGCCTTGAGTACCCTGACTCTATCTATCTATCTATCTATCTATCTATCTATCTATCTATCTATCTATCTATCTATCTATCTATCTATCTATCTATCTATCTATCTATCAAAACTACTAAACTAAAACTTAAACTTTTAAACTGAAAACTCTCAAACTTCACACTTTTAAAACTACTTCAAACTTTCTGGACCGGCTTTTTCAAGCCAACTTAAAGTTTGTCCTCAAACTTTTTTATCTAGTTATTATTATTATTATTATTAAGTTGGCTTTGAAAAAGCCAACTTACTGATCTACGTCTTAAGCTTATTAATGGTGCTTGCCAAAGGCAAAGCTCCATTCTTAATCTTCTGCATACTTATTATTATTAATGGTGCTTGCCAAAGGCAAAGCTCCATTCTTATTATTGCTCATACTTATTATTAATGGTGCTTGCCAAAGGCAAAGCTCCATTCTTAATCTTCTGCATACTTATTATTAATGGTGCTTGCCAAAGGCAAAGCTCCATTCTTAATCTTCTGCATACTTATTATTATTATTATTATTCTTCTTCTTCCACTTTTTTTTCTGCGCGCTACTCCTCCTGCAGCGTTTGTCCTAGACCCATGAATGAGGTGTCAAATCGACCGGCTCATTGAGGACAGGTGTGCTATGACTTTTATAAGCGATCGGACCAACGATGTTCGCACAGCGGACGAAAAAGCTGCCAAAAAAGTCCCATTGACTTACATTGAAAAATTCAAATTCACGAACATTCCGTCTCTCTCAACTGTCACTTTCTCACACACACTCACACACGCAGGCCCTTAGAAGCCTTTCTCTCTCAGACACAGACACTCATTTTCTTCCACTTTTATTTCTGCGCGCTACTCCTCCCGCAGCGTTTGTCCTAGACCCATGAATGAGGTGTCAAATCGACCGGCTCATTGAGGAGATATGTGCTATGACTTTTATAAGCGATCGGACCAACGATGTTCGCACAGGGGGCGAAAAAGCGGCCAAAAAAGTCCCATTGACTTTCAATGGCGGAATCTTCAGAAATTTGAATTTCAACTGTCACTTTCTCACACACACTCACACACGCAGGCCCTTAGAAGCCTTTTCTCTCTCAGTCACAGACACTCATTTTCTTCCACTTTTATTTCTGCGCGCTACTCCTCCCGCAGCGTTTGTCCTAGACCCATGAATGAGGTGTCAAATCGACCGGCTCATTGGGGAGACCTGTGCTATGACTTTTATAAGCGATCGGGTGTACGATGTTCGTCCGGCGGGCGACAAAGTAGCAAAAAAAATCCCATAGACTTTGCATTGCGACAAACTTTGACGAGTCATTGTTCCGAGTGAGAATTTCGTAGAAATATGTGGGTTACCACGTTTGAAGAGGCTGGCAAGCTCTGTCAGCCCATACCTCAATATGGGGTGTAAGTTGTACCCCTGGGGCGCAAGAGCTGCCCAAAATTGCCCCATAGACATACTATGGTGAAGCCGTGCCCATGAACCAGGAAGTACTGTGTTTTTCCTACTATGGGAAATTACATAGGGATTTTGTATTGAACATAACTCTGGATTACAGTGTCATAGAGACAAGGGGGTGGGCTCATTTTACTCAGGCAACCAATCAGTCTCTCAGGATCATTGTGAAGCTATCAAGCCACGCCCTAGCAACCATATTAGAGCACCATAGTAACAAGTTCCATAGACTTCCATTGAAAAAGATCAAAGGAATATCTTTGGATAGGAGTGTCGTACAAACATGAGGGTGGGCTCATTTGACTCGAGGCAGCAAACTGCCAATCACAAATCACCTTAAAGACATCATAGCCACGCCTTAGCAACCATTATAGAGCACCCTAGCAACCCAAAGCATAGAGGCAGATATCTTCAAATCTGAATATCATAGTGGCATGGGGGTTGGTTTATATCATTCATACTGGCAAACATCCTTTGGTGTATCATCAGTGGCAGCTGCCAGGCCACTCCCTAGCAACCAAACAGAGTACCCTAGCAACCGTTTAGCAAGATCTATATCTCTGCATCAGAACATCGTAAAGACATGGGGGTTGGTTTATATTGTCAAGCAGCCTTTGGAGTATCATCATTGGTAGCTGCCAGGCCACTCCCTAGCAACCAACCAGATTACCCTAGCAACCGTTTTTCAAGATCCATATCTCTGCATCAGAACATCATAAAGACATGGCGGTTGGTTTATATTGTCAAGCAGCCTTTGGAGTATCATCATTGGCAACTGCCAAGACACTCCCTAGCAACCAAACAGAGTACCCTAGCAACCATTTAGCGATGCCTATATCTCTGCATCAGAACATCGTAGAGACATGGGGGTTGGCTTTTTTGACTCATGCTAGCAAACTGTACTTGCAACATGCTACACATGCTAGCAGTTAATAGCTACATGCTAATAGTGATTAGCTAAGTGCTAAAGTGGGCTGAGAACACGCCAGGAACTCTATAGAAACTCCATAGTAACTATCTGTGACAACTACCAACCACCTAGTAACACCATAGCAACCACTCAGGTTACCATAGCAACCGCCTAGCAACCATCCAGAACACCCTAGCAACCACCTAGCAACACCGTAGTGACCACCCCAGGTACCTTAGCAACTGCCTATCAACACCCTAGCAACCACCCAGGTTACCATAGCAACCGCCTAGCAACCACCCAGAACACCCTAGCAACCGCCTAGCAACACCATAGTGACCACCCCAGGTACCTTAGCAACTGCCTAGCAACACCTTAGCAACCACCCAGGTTACCATAGCAACCGCCTAGCAACCACCCAGAACACCCTAGCAACCGCCCAGCAACACCTTAGCAACCACTCCAAGTACCTTAGCAACTGCCTAGCAACACCCTAGCAACCACCATGGTTACCATAGCAACCACCTAGAACACCCTAGCAACCACCTAGCAACACCTTAGCAACCACCCCAAGTACCTTAGCAACTGCCTAGCAACACCCTAGCAACCACCCGGTTACCATAGCAACCGCTTAGAACACCTTAGCAACTGCCTAGCAACATCCTAGCAACCACCCAGAACACCCTAGCAACTGCCTAGCAATACCCTATCAACCGCTCAGAACACCTTAGAAACTGCCTAGGAACACCCTAGCAACCGGTGCCAAATTTTGCCACTGCAAGCACCATTCACATTTTCTTCAGGAAATGTACATTCTAGTATTGTAATTACTATTCACCTGAACAAAACTTTGGCGCGTAACTCGTCCCGCACCATTTGTCGTAGACCCACAAATGAGGTGTCAAATCGACCGGCTTATTGAGGAGAGGTGTGCTATGACTTTTCTAAGTGATTGGGTGTACGATGTTCGCACGGCGGACGAAAAATCGGCTGAAAAAACTCCCATAGACTTAACATTGGGTCAAAATCTGTGAGATCATATCTTTGGATCAGAAGGTCATAGAGACTTGGGGCTGGGCTCTTTTGATTCGGCCAGCCAATAAGTAGTGACACAGCAACTTCATAGCCACGCCCTAGCAACCAATTACAGCACCCTAGCAACCGGTGCTGAATTTTTCCACTGCAAGCACCATTCACATTTTCTTCAGGAAATGTACATTCTAGTTAATGGTGCTTGCCAAAGGCAAAGCTCCATTCTTATTATTGCTCATACTTATTATTCTTCTTCTTCTTCTTCTGGACAAAATTTCTGCGCGCTACTCCTCCCGCAGTTTTTGTCTTAGACCCATGAATGAGGTGTCAAATCGACCGGCTCATTGAGGAGAGGTGTGCTATGACTTTTATAAGCGATCGGACCAACGATGTTCGCACAGCGGACGAAAAAGCGGCCAAAAAAGTCCCATTGACTTACATTGAAAAATTCAAATTCACGAACATTCCGTCTCTCTCAACTGTCACTTTCTCACACACACTCACACACGCAGGCCCTTAGAACCCTTTCTCTCTCAGACACAGACACTCATTTTCTTCCACTTTTATTTCTGCGCGCTGCTACTCCCGCAGCGTTTGTCCTAGACCCATGAATGAGGTGTCAAATCGACCGGCTCATTGAGGAGAGGTGTGCTATGACTTTTGTAAGCGATCGGACCAACGATGTTCGCACAGGGGGCGAAAAAGCGGCCAAAAAAGTCCCATTGACTTACATTGAAAAAATTTAAATTCACGAACATTCCGTCTCTCTCAACTGTCACTTTCACACTCACACACACATGCAGGCCCTTAGAAGCCTTTCTCTCACACTCTCACACACTCATTTGACTTCTGATCAAGCAGCCAATAGGTAATGACCTCAAATCTTCATCATAGCCACACCCTAGCAACCACTTAGAGCACACTAGCAACCACTCCATGGACTCAAAATGGAGGGTGTAAAAAAATTTAAATATTGAAAAAAAAAATACCTTAAAAGTTGTTCAAAAGAAGTCCTTGGCAATCCTGATGATTTTTGACATAAAATTAAAATCGATAATTTTGACCAATACAATGTATTGTTGGCTATTTCTACAAATATACCCGTGTGACTTAAGACTGGTTTTGTGGTCCAGGTGTAAACAGGTGTATATGTTTGCTTCATTACTGATGATTGACAAGAATATTAATTTTTATACATATATGCATACTTTATATTAATAATAGAGATGTTAAACCAGGGCTTAATGCTTTGAAAAAATTAGGAGCGTGTTTAGAAACTTTATGGGTGCAATGAAAACTTGGCAAAATATGTGTCTTTCTTTAACTATTTCTTAATATATATATACACACTCACACACACTATAATAAACAGATCTTGCCATGCTAGTAGGTGGTATTATTATAGTTTTCATTAATATTTTGAATTCAGTCTGCTTTCATTTTAATTTTAAAAGTTTTAGTAATTTTGTTGTTCTTGCCATTTTTATATTTTTTGTTGTTATTTTTAAACGTCTGTTTAGTTCTTTATTAATTTTTTATTTCAGTTTCCATTTAGTACATCAGGTTAATTAAACTAAATAACCGGTTATTTTCAATTACAAATAAATATAAGAAATGTACGTTTTATTCAGTTAACATTTATTTCAAGTAATGAAAAATGTTTTTTTATGATTATAGATTTTGTTAGTCTTTCCTTCCTGTGATGGGGCATCCCAGACAGAAGCTAGAAGTTTACTTTAAATTAATTATGCATTAAATTTAAATTAGATTAAATAAGGTTTGTGTAACTGGGGTGGAAATTGGACACATTGCGTGACTTTTACTCATAAACAAGCCCGAAATGCACCGGGACACTTATTTTGAAATGTCTAAAGCTTTATTTTTTCAGACCGCTCATTCAAATTCAAATGAGGGAGATAAAATATGCATTCTACATTCATACAACATATTAAAATAAACATTGTAATGTAAACATTGTCATAATTAATCAGCATTTAGTTCATATGCGATTGCTTGTCATAAATGTGTGCTTTTATCTGATTGTGATCTGCTCTGAAGCAGTCTGAAGAACGCACAACAGCGCCACGTTCAGGCTTTGAAACGTGAAGCGCTCACATTTATTTTATTAAATCAAAGCTTAAATTAACATTATTGTTATGATTTGTACAACATTATTATTATGATTTATTACTTTAATTACGGATTTGACTCGTCACAAAAGTCTGTGTAAATAATATAGCGAAGGTGTGATTCTATTGGTTGTACAATAAGAGCTCGCTGCTGATTGGCTGCGAAATCGACGACACTGAGCTGTTTGCAAAGGATCGTCCCACACTATTCTCTTGAGGTGAGTGAGACGGCTGTCTTTTAATACGCTGTATTATAAAGCCTTATAATGTGAAATGTACCTCTTTATTTTAAATGCATGTAGGCAATATTATTCGTTTTATAAAAAAGTCCCATAGACTTAACATTGGGACAAAATCTGTGAGATCATATCTTTAGATCAGAAGGTCGCAGAGACTTGGGGCTGGGCTCTTTTGACTCGGCCTATCAAGCAGCCAATAACTAATGACTTCTAGCCTCACCCTAGCAACCAATTACAGCACCCTAGCAACCGGGTGCCGAATTTTGCCACTGCAAGCACCATTCACATTTTCTTCAGGAAATGTACATTCTAGTATGGTGCTTGCCAAAGGCAAACTCCATTCTTAACTTCTGAACTTATTATTATTCTTCTTCTTCTGGACACTTTCGCGCCTAACTCGTCACGCACCGTTTTTGTCGTAGACCCACGAATGAGGTGTCAAATCGACCGGCCTTATTGAGGAGAGGTGTGCTATGACTTTTCTAAGTGATCGGGGTACGATGTTCGCACATCGTACGAAAAATCGGGCGAAAAATCCCATAGACTTAACATTGCGACGAACTTTGACGAGTCATAGCTCCTAACGAGAATTTCGTAGAAACATGTGAGTTACCACGTTTGAAGAGGCTGACAGGCTCTCTCAGACCATACCTCAAAATGGGGTGTATGTTGTACCCCTGGGGCGCAAGAGCTGCCCAAAGTTGCCCCATAGACATACTATGGTGAAGCCGTGCCCATGAACCAGGAAGTACTGTGTTTTTCCTACTATGGGAAATTACATAGGGATTTTGTATTGAACATAACTCTGGATCACAATGACATAGAGACAAGGGGTGGGCTCATTTTACTCAGGCAACCAATCAGTCTCTCAGGATCATTTTGAAGCTATCAAGCCACGCCCTAGCAACCATTTAGAGCACCATAGCAACAAGTTCCATAGACTTCCACTGAAAAAGATCAAAGGAATATCTTTGGATAGGAGTGTCATAGAAACATGAGGGTGGGCTCATTTGACTCGGGGCAGCAAACGGCCAATCACGAATCACCTTCAACACTTCATAGCCACGCCCTAGCAACCATTTAGAGCACCCTAGCAACCCAAAGCATAGAGGGATATCTTCAAAT